>NW_026067974.1:14764502-14777556 GCF_014885135.2 Alexandromys fortis | reverse complement strand
ACACAATGTCTAGATGTCCCATAACACACTAATATATGCAAAAAATACAGTGTCCTACATCTGAGAAATCTCAATAAAGAAGGAAAGCAAACAAGACCCTCTGTGTTCAGACATGGAGTAAGGTGTGCTGTCTCTCCTAAAGCTGTTGGAGTTGGGTGTGACTATTCTAACGTCTGTTCTGCCGGGAGTCTTGAAGTGAGCTACATTTTGGGGTTGCAAAGTCCCTAGAAATACTATGAATTAAAATTTACATTGTCAAGGTTTGATTGTTTGTTGGGGCAGGGCACCAAAAATAGAAAACTATTTTTAGCATTTGTTGATTCACTTGGTACTTTTTCACATACCAGGGCAAACCAATTCCATCACCATGAGTTGGAGCTTCCTGACTCGCCTGCTAGAGGAGATCCACAACCATTCAACATTTGTTGGGAAGATCTGGCTCACTGTGCTCATTGTCTTTCGAATTGTCCTAACTGCAGTGGGAGGAGAGTCCATCTACTATGATGAGCAAAGCAAATTTGTGTGCAACACAGAGCAGCCAGGTTGTGAGAACGTCTGCTATGACGCCTTCGCACCGCTCTCCCACGTGCGCTTCTGGGTGTTCCAGATCATCCTGGTGGCAACTCCCTCTGTGATGTACCTGGGGTATGCCATTCATAAGATTGCCAAGATGGAGCATGGAGAAGCAGACAAGAAGGCAGCTCGGAGCAAACCCTATGCCATGCGTTGGAAACAGCACCGGGCTCTAGAAGAGACAGAGGAAGACCACGAAGAGGATCCTATGATGTACCCAGAAATGGAGTTAGAAAGCGAAAAAGAAAATAAAGAGCAGAGCCAGCCAAAACCTAAGCATGATGGACGGCGGCGGATCCGGGAGGATGGGCTCATGAAAATCTATGTGCTGCAGCTGCTGGCCAGGACTGTGTTTGAGGTGGGCTTTCTAATAGGACAGTACTTCCTGTATGGTTTTCAAGTCCACCCATTTTATGTGTGCAGCAGACTTCCTTGTCCTCATAAGATAGACTGCTTTATTTCTAGACCCACTGAAAAGACCATCTTCCTCCTGATAATGTATGGTGTCACAGGACTTTGCCTATTGCTTAACATTTGGGAGATGCTTCATTTAGGGTTTGGGACCATTCGAGACTCACTAAACAGTAAAAGGAGGGAGCTTGACGACCCGGGTGCTTATAATTATCCTTTCACTTGGAATACACCATCTGCTCCCCCTGGCTATAACATTGCTGTCAAACCAGATCAAATCCAATACACCGAGTTGTCCAATGCTAAGATTGCCTACAAGCAAAACAAAGCCAATATCGCCCAGGAGCAGCAGTACGGCAGCCATGAGGAGCACCTCCCGGCTGATCTGGAGACTCTGCAGCGGGAGATCAGGATGGCTCAGGAACGCTTGGATCTCGCAATCCAGGCCTACCATCACCAAAACAACCCCCATGGTCCTCGGGAAAAGAAGGCCAAAGTGGGGTCCAAATCTGGGTCCAACAAAAGCAGTATTAGTAGCAAATCAGGGGATGGGAAGACCTCCGTCTGGATTTAATCTTGGTTGGGCTTACAATTCGAATTTTCATAGTTTATGGTAAGCAGCGACTCGCTGAATAATGACTTCCATTGAGTAAACATTTGGCTCTGGTTATCTTCAGGGATGCTGTTGGCTCATGATCCCAACTCAGGGACTCTGAAGGTGGAGCTGGGATGAGTGGGAAGGGAAACACAGTGTTCCCAGGCACAGGTTTTCAGCAGTAATACAGTGCAGAACTTTATGTTGTGTCTTCCAGATCCAGAGAAGAACAGATATATTTAAATCATTCTGTTGAACAATTTTTGTATGTACAGTATTATGGTACTTTTTTTTTAGTATGATAACTTTTTTTGTATTTGTACATTGGACTGCTGTAGTTATACTTTTTTATATTAAAGAAAAAAATCGTTGTAAATAATGCCTGTTAAAAGCTACTGTGATTCTTTTGTTTATCTAGTGTTACCTTGTGATTAGAGCTGTAGTAGATGGTACACTTAAAGTGCCTCGTGTTTCGGGAAAGATTTAAGACATAAGGGAAAGTGAGGGAGAAATACCAGTTTTCAAGTCTTTGGAAGAAGATCCCTATTAGGAAGAGGGTTCAGCTCTTCTACCTGAGAGAGAGAGATCTTGGAATCTCCTTCCTGTGACCAGAGTTGTAGCCATTCTTGGAAAATGTTTCTAAAGGAAGTAAATCATTTGCTACAGGTTTAAACATTCCGCATGGCTGCTGTATGCTTTGATGGCGTGACTGGCTTCTGTCTTTCTAACCAGCGTGGCTGCTGTATGCTCTGAGGGCGTGTCTGACTTACAGTCACTGCTAAGCAAAGATGTTCCTGGTCAAGTGGCAGTGGTGTGAGGTCGGCAAAGGCCTGCCTGGAGAATGACACTGGCCTTGAGCCTGCAGAAACCAGCTCTCTGGCTTCTGAGGGAGCTGGTCAGGAATATTCTTTGTGTGTGTGTGTGTGTGTGTGTGTGTGTGTGTGTGTGTATACATCATTAGAAATAGAAACAAAAATTATCTCTTTGATTAAGAATACTCAAAGCTACTTGCACTGAAAATGGCAAAAGGCCTAAATCCAAATATTTTATTTTAATACTTTGGTGTGAAATGTGTATGGTTCACCCATGTCTGCCAATGTGCGTTTCTGTCTGAGTGGCCGTTGTTCAAGCTGAGTTGAGTATTTATTCGCTGTTAGCATATGTATTGGTTAATAGCAAGCACTAATGTTTATAAAAGTAGTTATTTGCAGTGTTTTGCCATCTGGAGTCTTGCACCACATTGGAGAGCTGTCCCTCCTTGTCACACTCCCGCTTTGTCTCCAGGTGCCGAGGCTTTGCACACAGTTGGGTAAGGTAAGCAGAGCTTTGGTCCAGCAGCGAGCGTTGCTCTTTCTAATAGAAAGTTTCTGCGAGCCACCTCTCATTTTGAAATTCTGTCTCTTAAGTTTGAAATGCTAATCCTCTGTTATTTAGGGCACGGGACAGTACTGTGTGTAGCATGTGCTCGCTTGCCTTTGCTGCTGCCTGTCCCTTGCATTTGCTTTCCCAAGCATCTTTAAACTACCTAAGAGTAGATCCCCATCATCACTAACCTTTAACAGGTAAAAGGGGACTTTTCAGAAAGCAGTATATTTTTATATACTATGAGCAATTAATAGATGTATAGTCCTTCCAAGCCAGTTCATTAATAGGGAAATGCATACTAATAAGACAGGCAAGATTTATCCACTGAAATCTAGTAAGATAACCCAGTTGTTGAACTGCTAGTGCACTCAGCAGATCTCTTAACTGAAGGACAGAAATGTCCACACACTCCCAGCATCTACCCAGAGCCTAAGGCAGAAGAGCGTGGTGATGAGGGAAGGAGTCAAGCAGAAATGCCAGAAAGAACCAGGCAAAGGCACTTGGTGCCAGGAGCGTCCACTGGCTCCTAACAGTGCCCCCGGTGCTGCATCTTGACCCGTTATGATGAGAATCTTATCTTTTCTGTCTAGCTAATTCTTCAGCTTCTCAAAAGTCTACAGAAAGTTCCTCTGGGTTGCCTTGTGCATCCACTGTGAAGTTTATTTTTAACCTCTCGTTAAAGTTTTAGTCATGACAAGGACTTCCAACTCCCGTTGCCTTTTTAGTGTATTTCTTCCGGCTTTTGAACATAGATGTTTCCAAAGTACAACGTTTTCCCCTCATGATATTCTATGGACCCACATTAAGAAAAACGTGGGGCTGGAACAGTGAAGTGCACTGGCTGCCCTTCCAGAGGGTGGCTTTAAAGCCCAGCATCCACATGGCAGCTCACAGCTCCTTGTAATTTCAGCTCTAGGGGACCTGTTGACACCTTTTAGTCTCTGCAGTCACTGCGTGCATGCAGGCAAAGTACTTGTACACATAAAGTAATAATGAATACGCCTTTGAAAATAAATAAATGATTTAAAGAAGAAATCATGCTTTAGAAAAAGAATGAAACGATCCTGCCAGTGTCTAGCTTAACCTGGTGAGAATCTGTAAACTTAGCAAATGGCAGCATCAGGGTGGAAGTCCTGATGACCTCGTTTGCCTCGCTGACTACAACACTGAGATGTGTGCTCACACTTGGTCTGCCGAAAGCCTGTGGTCAGAAGAGGTATATAGAGAGCAGGAGGTGGTGGCGCATGCCTTTAATCCCAGAAGGCAGAGGCAGGTGGATCTCTTGAGTTTGAGTCCAGCCTGGTCCACAGAACAAGTTCCACTACAGCTAGGGCCACAGTCAGAGAAAACCCTCTTTTGAAAAATAAAAACCAAAAGCAGGCTTGAATTTGTTAGTACAGGTAGGAGGGTGGATGAGATACCATCTGCCCCTAAAGTAACTGTTTTTTTGCTCATGTCTTTGGTTATAATTTACTTTTGCCTACTTTGTTTCCTTCTCTCATTCCCTTCCTGTCACCTGCCCCCACCCTGTTTTCATTTTTGAGACAGGGTCTTACCATGTAGTCCTGACTGGCCTCATGACAGCCAGTCGTGCCTCAGCCTCTCAAAAGCTCGGATTACAGGTGTACACCATCATGATGGCTGTACGTGTTAACTTAAAGCCACAAGTATTTATTTCAGCTGAAATACTGTTTTAATAATTTTGTTTTTCTTACCTATAAAATTATTTACTCTAGATAAAAGTAAACATTGGAGGGTGTGTTAAGATCAGTGGCAGCACCTTTGAGTGTGCCTGGGTTTGCTCCCAGTGCCAAAATACCCATTTGGCTTTCTAAAACAGTGCTCACATTTAAGGGTTTGACATAACCATCTTTAGAGGAGCAGGAATAAAGACCTGTGCCACCACAGCTGGCTGTGCCTTTCTCTTTAAATGACGGGAATCCCATTATTAAGCATCTTAACTATTATTCATAGGAAGAAATTGAGAAGCTCAGTTAAATGTTGGGGCTGGAGAGATGGCTCAGAAGAGCACTGGCTGTTCTTCCAGAGGTCCTGAGTTCAATTCTCAGCAACCACGTGGTGGCTCACAACCATCTGCAGTGAGGTCTGGTGCCCTCTCCTGGCCTGCAGGGGCACGCGGAGGCAGAACACTGTGTACATGAAAAATAATCTTTAAAAAAATAAATGTAAAATCAGCTGTCAGCAAGCAGTCTGATGTCATGTGACATGAAGCTTGGATGTTTCACAAGCAGCTAAGGAGTATCCTGTGTTAGTGCCAGCGATCACCCACTGCCAATTTGTTCTGTAGAGTCTAAACTTTCAGCACTGTGCCTGTGGGTCTTGGTCTCCAGGGCAATTTTGTCAGTTACAAATACAACATAGAAGATCCTTCTGTTACCTTCTCATCCTCTCAGAAAACAAACCCATTGACAGCCAGGATGTCAGGAGATGCGTCTCAGTCGTGCCCGCCCCCCATGATTTATAGAAGATTGTACCGGAAGAGCTTAATGGCTAACACAGAAATCTTGACGTAAGAAAACTTCCTCCATTCTGCAAGTGTAGGAATAGATGAGTGGAGAGATTTCTTAACACAGTTGGACTCCAAGGAGGCCCTTTATCGTGGCAGGGCTGGAGCGCCTCCGGGACTCTTTAGTGGATTGGTATATTTGTGTCGCAAACTGGGAGGAATAGGTCACCTTGTGTGAAATAGGGTGAGGCCATGCTCTAAGCTCAGGAGCTGCGAACACTCCCATCTTTGGGTCCCTTTGGTTTGTAGGCATCTTTGAAAGAGCAGGTGGCAGAGGGCTAAGCCTCCTTTGAAAGGGGCAGGAGAGAGTGGGAGCATCAATCTCCACACGCTGCTTTCCCAGAGCAGACCCAGGAAAGTTGTCTGGTCGCACACAGGGCCCCGACCTCAGCAGCACACTGTAAACTAGTCAGCCAACCATATTTGGTCATAAACTCGTGAGCCATTTAAAGCTGTTGGAGCGGTTAAGGCATTGACTCGGCTTTGAAAATGGATTGTTGTTTGGTAGATTGGCTGTGAGGCGAGAGACTGAGACCTAGAGAAGGTGGTGGTGGCATCACAGACCACCACGAGCCTGAGTTGTTTAAAATGATTTTCAAGATTTAAAAGGTTTACATATAATATGCTTTGTGTATGATTGTGCTGTGTTCATATGCATGTATGCAAGCCTACATGTAGAGGCTATTGGTCAATGTCAAGTGTCTTTCTCAGTTACTTCTGTTATTTTTTCTGATGAGGTCTCGACTGAACCTGGGGTTTGAGTTTTGACTCAAAGACAAGAGGCCACTGAGTCCCCAGGTTCTACCTATCTCTGTACCCCAACACTGAGGTTACAGATATGCAGCCGTACCCAGCTTTTTGTGGGACACAAGTCCCCAGGCTTGCCTAGCAAGTCCTTCACCTACTGAGCCATCTCCCTTCCCCCCAAGAACATCTCATGCTTATGCCTTAGCTATCTGAGTGTGGAAACAGTTTCATAGGTGCTGGGAGGTGGAACTGGAGGCTGATGAGAACAGAGTCCAGGCCTCTGGGATAGTTGCCCACTGGCTCATCCAGTGTTCTTCGCTCTCTTCTGGTGGCGGGGGAGGGGGGAACAGACAGCTTTAACAGACCTTGTGTCTATGGTGTTTGTGTTCCTACCCCCACAATCACCTGTTAAATAACAGATTTCTTAGGTCTGTTTCAGTCCCATACAACCAGAACGACCAGTTCTCTGGAGGGTTGATTTTGTTTTAAAAGCAGTGGTTTGTTTTTAGTGCTGAGGCTAGAACTCAGGGTCATGGTCATGCCAGGAATATATTTTGTCCCCAGGTTTATCCCCAGAGCCCCCCAAAAAGATTGAACCCAGGGCCTCAAACCTGAGAAGCAAGTTTTTCGCCACTGACTTTCACACCCATCCCTGTGTATTTATTTAATTTTGAGACACATTCCCACAGTGCCTGGCCTCAGACTTGAAATCCTCCTGCTTCAGCCTCCTGAGTAGCTGGGAGAAAGCAAAGAAACTGAGTGGAGACGGGGCAGGGCATACCCAGAAGAACGCCATCTCCAGCTGGTTACTTAAGCCTACAGTTTTAGAGCTTGGAGTGTAGACTCAGGACTTCCTCGTTTGTGACCGTGATTAGCCCTGTGAGAAGAGTTATCCGCCCCTTAATGAGTCAATGTTATTACCTAGGAATTTCTCCAGCCTGGGCTGAGCAGCGTCTTAGAAGTGAGACCTAGGAAGAAGCAACTTGGCCAGAAAGTAAGGGGAAAAATTCTGGGAAGCATTCGTTGTCTCTTGGTTTCCTCCGGTCCCTCAGTCCTGAGGAAATGGGGCAGCATTTCCTTGCCCTGTCCTTGACACACTATGCCAACTTAAAACTAGATTAAGGAACTGTGGAAGAAAACCTCAGGAAGCCAGCCCAATGCTAGTGTCTGCAGGAAAACCAACTGCATTGCTTCGCTGAACCTCCGGCAAACAAGTGTCTATCTGCTCTGCTCTGTTCTCCCTGGGGCCCCGGGGAGGCTGGCAGTCCTGAACCCCAGGCAAGACAGAACCAAGCAACTGTTGATAATGCGTCAGTGCATGGCCACTGACCTGGATGAGACCTGACCATCGGGGGAAGTGATACAGAACTGGATAGCTTTTAAAATTGGTTATTTTTAGTATGTGAAGTCTTGTGAGAGTGAGATGCTATCTTTGTGCCAGGAGCAGTTTGGGCCTGGCCCATCTCTCTGAAGGCATGTTGCAGCTGTGGCCTCTATCCAGCAGGCAGTGGCCACCTTAGACCTTAGACCCTGCATCCAGGGCTCTTTACAGCAGTGACAGGTCTTGGCCTCTGGGGGGGGGTCAGCATCAGGACTGGGTGAAGTGGCTTCGCCTGAGAAGGCCTGGACACAGTGCAGGCTGTCCAGACTGTCTATACATTCCTGCTAGGAAGTGAAAGTAATCAAGAATCCTGAAATAGACCCGGAGTTACAGCGTCTGGGCCAGTTAGAGCCTTTCGTTCCAGTGCTCTGCTTCGGGGTGGGTGTTGTGTTGGATTTTTGTTTGCTTTGAATTTATGTGTGTGTGTAGTGTACATGTGTGTATACATGTTCACAGAGGTGTGTGTATATTGTGTGTACGTGTGCACTTTATTGCACATGTGAAGGCCAGAAGTGGATGCCTGATGTCTTACTCAGTCACGTTTTATGTATTGAGATAGATTCTCTTAACTTGGACCCAGAGCTCACCAATTGTAGCTAGTTAGCTAATTTCAGAGACCTGGCTTGCCTCCAGAGCACTGGGGTGTACAGCTGGGCTGCCATGGCTGTGCTCTTGGTGTTTACCTGGGTGCTGGGGGTCTGCAGCCTGCCGGTCCTGTTTTATCTTTGTTAAAGTTATTTGGGTTCTTTAGTGGGGAGGATGCTGTGTGTATGTCTGGGTGTACGCAGCACATTTGAAGGTCAGGGTTGGTTCTCTTCTTACACTTTCATGGACCAGGGTACAACACAGTTCATCAGGCTCTGGTACAAGCGTCTACCTGCTAAGCCATTACACAAGCCCGTTGTCGTCTGTTTGTTTGTTGTTTGTTTTTGAAGCAGGCTTTCTTTCTCTAGCCCTGGGTGTCCTGGGATTTGTTCTGTTGACCAAGCTGGTCTCAAACCCAGCCCGCCCTTTTTTTTTTTTTTTTAGTTTTAAATTTTTTAAAGACTTATGTGTATGGCCAGGCAATGGTGGCGCACACCTTTAATACCAGTATTCAGAAGGCAGAGACAGGCGGATCTCTGTGAGTTTGAAGCCAGCCTCCTCTAATAGAGTGAGTTCCAGGACAGCCAGCGTGGTTACACAAAGAAACCCTGTCTCAAAAAAGCAAACAAAGGATCTATGTATTGGATCTAATCTACATGGGAAGTAGAAAAAAGACACGATCTCCTGAGTAAATTGGGAGCATGGGGACCTTGGGGGAGTGTTGAAGGGGAGGGGAGAGACAGGAAGGAGAGCAGAGAAAAATATAGAGCTCAATAAAAATCAATAATAATAAGAAAAAGAAGGGGGGCTGGAGAGATGGCTCAGTGGTTAAGAGCATTGCCTGTTCTTCCAAAGGTCCTGAGTTCAATTCCCAGCAACCACATGGTGGCTCACAACCATCTGTAAAGAGGTCTGGTGCCCTCTTCTGGCCTTCAGGCATACAGACAGAATATTGTATACATAATAAATCAATAAATATTTAAAAAAAAGAGAAAAAAAAAGAAAAAGAAGGTAGTGGAGAGCAGGGCTTGAGAGCAAGTGAACGCCTGGGTAGGCAGCTGCTATTACACAGTCCCTGAGCAAAGTTCTCACTGTTGGGGGTGGGGAATCAGAGTATCTTATGACATCATCCAAGTTTTGTAAAATTGGTTGCTCTTTAAAAATTTTTTTGCCATGTACTGGTGGTGCATGCCTTCCTTTAATCCCAGAACTTGGGAGGCAGAGGCAGGCCTTGGTAAGTTCGAGGCCAGCCTGGTCTACAGAGCAAGTTCCTAGACAGCCAGGGCTACACAGTGGGACCCTGTCTCAAAAACCAGCCAAACTACTGAACAGCAGGCCAGCAAGTTGACTTAGTAGGTAAAGGTAGAGAATAAGCGAAGTTGTGAGGGCTGCGTGTTGCTGACAGGCATGGCCACGTGAAGAGAAAAGCCTTCCGCGGGTGAGGGGAGGCTCAGAGGAGGGTGAAGCCTTCCTCGGGTCCAGGAGCAAATGTTGACACTGCACAGAAAGTGTTCATGGGGGCTGGAGAGATGGCTCAGCGGTTAAGAGCATTGCCTGCTCTTCCAGAGGTCCTGAGTTCAATTCCCAGCAACCACATGGTGGCTCACAACCATCTGTAAAGAGGTCTGGTTCCCTCTTCTGGCTGTCAGGCATACACACAGACAGAATATTGTATACATAATAAATCAGTAATTAAATAAATAAATAAATAAATAAATAAATACTTAAAAAGAAAGTGTTCATGGCCCCTAGACTGTCCCTCTACTGAGATTAGCTGGACTGGCCTCCTTGTACAGCTGTGTATGACAACCCTGCCTCCGTGTTTATCTGTAATAACCCCTCCTCCTTGTTCAGCTGTATATTATAACCCTGCCTCTTTTTTCAAATGTATAGAATAAACATGCTGAGCTGGGTTGCTGTGGCTTTTCTGGCAGCCTTCCCTTCCCTCCAAAAAAAAAAAAACCCTTATGTATATGGGTGTTTTGTTTTGTCCACATGTATGTATATCAATGCACAGCTTGCATACCTTTTGCTCATAAAGATCTGAAGAGATCACTGGATACCCTGGAGCTAGAGTTGTGGATACTATGTATCCTATATAGATGCCAGGAACTGAGCCCAGGTCTTCTGCAAGAGCAGCAAGTGCTCTTAACTGCTGAGCCATCCCCCCAGCCCGTTTTGTTGAGCGAAGTTCTTGCTCCAGTCCTGGGCTGCCTTTAACTGCTTCCGCTGTCTAAGTGCTGGGATAACTGCCCATCATGCCCGTACTGGGGACATAAACGTGGCAAGGACAGACGTACTGGATGTGGACTTACTGTCTCTCAAGCAGCAAGTGGCCACTTGAAGCTGGGTCTTCCGAGTAGTCAGTAGTCCCAGGAAATAGCCGGACAGCAGGGAGGACCACTTGGCCCGGACGAATTAAAGTTGTTGGGGCAGATCTGCCGAGATTCACACTATGGTGGGATCAGCTGCTATGTAAGAGTTGGCTTGGAATAGATTGTGGGTGCATGCAAGTGCCCCTTGATTAGAGTAGCCAGGTGAGACACAAGATACCTGGTTACCAGCTCACCAACGAGTTCTTTAAAAATGACCCATTAGCTGGGGGGATGGTGGTGTTCACCTTTAATCCCAGCACTCCAGAGGCTGAGGCAGGTGGATCTCTGTGAGTTCAAGGCCAGCCTGGTCTACAGCGTGAGTTCCAGGCCAGCCAGAAATGCTACACAGAGAAACTCTTATCTCAAGAAACAAAAATTATATATACACACACACACAGACACACACACACACAGCTTTCAAGGGGCTGAAGAGTTGGCCCAGTGGTTAAAAGTGCTCTTCCAGAGGACCTAGGTTTGGTTCCTAGTTCTTACATTGGGTGACTCACGACCACCTGTAACTCCATTTCCAGGGGATCTTTTCTGACCTGTGGACACCCCACATACATGCTCATAAAGACACGTGCATACATTTTAAAAGTTGCTTCAAATTGAGGCATAGCTCTCAGTGGTTAGGATACACGTGTCTGGGCTTAATTCTCCAGCATTTCCCCCAAAAATTGTTACTGAAATTAAAATGTAACTGTAGCCTGTCTTTTCATTTGCCAAATAATTTATAATTCATTTATAGTACTAAGAATTCTGCAGGGTAGCAGGTAGCCAGGCATGGTGGTACACATCTTTAGTCTCAGCACTTGGGAGGCAGAGGCAGGTGGATCTCTGTGAGTTCGAGCACAGCCAGGGCTGCAGAGACCCTGTTTCAAAATACAATAGTAAACGGACATTTAGTTCAGCAACCCCGCTTCAGGGCATGTATCTGAAATAGTTGAAACAGGATCTCCACAAGCCGCTTGCACACCTGTGTGTAGCATTGCTGACAGAAACTAGGGTGTACAAACAGCCCAGATATCATGGAGGAATGAACGCATTCAGACTGAAATGTGGGGCCTGGCGAGAGATGGGTCAGCTGTTGAGAGCACTTTCTGCTCTTCCGAAGGCGGGGGTGGGTTCCCAGCACCCACGTTGAGCTGCTCACAGCCACCTGTAACTCCAGCTCTAGAGTGTCCGACACAAGTGCACTCACGCGCACACACAGCCACCTGTAACTCCAGCTCTAGAGTGTCCGACACAAGTGCACTCACGCGCACACAAAAGTATTTAGAAGAAAAGACACTGTAGGGACCGGGGCAATAGCTCAGTTTGGGAAGTGCTTGCCACAAGCGTGAGGGCCCAAGTTCCCATCCAGTCACCGCATAAGAAAAGATGGCCTGGGGACACTCTTGGAGTCCCGCTCTGGGACAGGCAGATCCCTGAGACACTCTGGCCAACCAGCCTTGCTTGTGTATTTCATGAGCTTCAGACCCCTGGAGCACCCTGTCTCAAAAACCAAGGCAGATGCCTCCTGAGGAACCCACATAGAAGGCTGAACGCTGGCCTCTACACACACAACCCCCCATACAGAAAATATGGATGTCTACAGTGGAATCTTATTCTTCCCTAAAAGGGGAAATTCCCTGGTGCTGCACATGGGTGAAATCTGGAGACATTATGCTAAGTGAAATAAGCTGTTCACAAAAGTGAAACGCTGTGTGAATCCACTTAGACATTTAAAATAGTCAGAACCATGGAAACACGCTAGGAGGGTGGTTGCCAAGGGGCTAGGAGTGGAAACAGATTTGATGGACAGAGTTTCAGTTTTGCATGAAAATTGAGTTATATATAGTGTGCATATATATATTTGTGTGTTTATATATATATACACACATATAGTATGTGAATGTAGTTAATGCCACAGATCTGTCCTCTTAAAGATGACAAAGGGCTGCTGGGGGCTGTAGCTCAGACGTCCAATACATGCTTACTGTGCATGAGGCCCTGGGCTTGACCTCCGTGCCAAAAATAAAGCTGGGGAGATGGCCCAGCAAGTAAAGGCGTCTGCTACCAAGCCTGATGACCAGAGTTTAATCTCCAGAACCCACGTGATAAAGGAGAGAAAGCTTCCTTCTGCAGGTCGTCCTCTGCCATTTGTACACTGTGCACGCACACACTAAATGTAATTTTAAAAATGATTTATTTATTATATATGCAGTGTTCTGCCTACATATATGCCTGCAGGCCAGAAGAGGGCACCAGATCTCAGTACAGATGGTTGTGAGCCACTATGTGGTTGCTGGGAATTGAACTCATGACCTCTGGAAGAGCAGGCAGTGCTCTTAACCTCTGAGCCATCTCTCAAGCCCCTAACTGTAATTTTTTAAAGGGTTTTTTTTTTGCTTCATTTTTCATGAGTACAATAAAGATTTTTCCAAAATTTATTTTTAAATTTTATTTTTGTTTTTGAGTTGATCTTGCTATGTTGTCTTAGCTGGCACAAAACT
>NW_026067974.1:14665023-14764095 GCF_014885135.2 Alexandromys fortis | reverse complement strand
TCTCTCTCTCTCTCTCTCTCTCTCTCTCTCTCTCTCTCTCTCTCTCTCTCTCTCTCTCTCTCTCTCTCTCTCTCTCTCTCTCTCTCTCTGCGCAGGTTTTCTGCTTCTCCTTTCTCTGAGGCAGGTGTTTTGCCGCCTGAGCCTTCTCACCAGCCCAAGATCTTTTATTGTCCCTTGAGCGGCTGCAGATGCTGGTCAGGTATTTTGGCAAGTAAACACGATGAGACTTTGACATTTATTAAGCGGGGGAGGAGCAAGCCCATAAAACCCTGGGAGGGGAGTAGGTGTCCCGTGTCTTGCCTTTTTCACCTTGGCACTGTTTCCACTGCGGCCATGCCAGTGTCTCCCCTCACCCCGTGCTGGTCGTATCGGGTGGCCCTGTGAGGCAGAGCTGTCCAACTAGTGTGGCACAAACAGGGGCGTTGCCGGCAGCACATCGGGTAGGCTCCAGGGGTTTTATTACCTATGGAGTGGGGGTGGCCATAGCCCTATGTGTCTGGTGGTCATCAGGGACTCCCGAGATGCTGCGCGGGGCTGGCCAGCAGCACACAGCCACTTGGCGTGGGGGTTCCCTGGCTTTCTGAATAGGACACCACGTGACACAGGACAGATGAAGGGCGAGGAGGAGAGCTAGCAAGTAGGGAAGGTGGGACAGGGAACAGGCCCCAGCTTTGCTGGCAGCATTTGTTGCTATCGTGAAATGAGAAATTGCCCCCACAGTGCTCATGACTTGCTTGGAGGATGTCCGGGATTGACGTGTTTTGCTCTAACACACCCCAGAACTCACTCCAGTTCCAGACTAAAGCCTAGTTAGGGTGTCTGGGAGCCAGTCAGATCCCATGTCCCATTGCGCACCTCTCCTTGGTTCTCTGTCTGCCCCATGACCGCTCCGCTTGTTTTAACCAAGATTGGGGCGGGTGGTGTTACTGGCAGCTGATAAAGAGGAAGTGCTACAGGAAGGCAGAGCCCAGACCCCTGCATCTAGAGACAGTAGTGCAGCCTAGTGGGTAGGGATGAGACAAAAGGAAGCTCTAGTTTAAATATGAGGAAAGTTCCCCGGATGCGAACCTTCAAAGAGCGGAGAGAAATGCCTCGGGTTGCAGTCTGCAAGGAAAGATGGGCCTGGATGAGCTGGAGGAGGGAAGAGGCAGTGTCAGAGCCCTGGGTACAAGAGGTGCTGTGGTTGCCCCGCTGGATGAGCAGAGCTGGCTGGTGTCACAAGCCAGATGCTGGGAGGGAGGAAGTGGCTTTGGAGTTGACAGCCCCAGGTTTGCTCCCTGACTTGGGTGGGTGGTAAGGAACTGCCTGTGAGGACCTGGATTCCGGGGAAGGCTGGACTTTGAGGATGTTGATCTGGGAGGGATTTGTGCTTTGTTTTTGAGACAGACTTGCTTCAACTTCACTATGTAGCGTGAAAATGACCATGCGCTCCCAATCTTCCTGTCTTTACCTCCCGAATGCTGGAGAATTACAAGCCACTCTGCCCAGCATGGTGGTTTTTGCTTTTTTTTTTTTTTTTTTTGGACAGCAAGGCCTAGAGTTATGGAAAGAATTAGAAGCTAGAGGTAATTTGGGAACCATGATTGGCGGGGGGAGGCGAGGGGGTTGTTGCTGGCAGCTAATAAAGAGAAAGAGCCACAAAATGGCAGAATGGTGCCCTAAGATGGGAAAAGGGGCTGGGGCTCAAAGAGGGGATGGCGGAGTGTCAGTGGGAGGGGATACGCAGAGGGGTCCCATGTCGAGCGCCTGCCAAGCGAATCTTCAACATCACAGTAAGTTAAAAGGTGGGTGCGGAGTTTTGGGGCTACGAAGAGCAGGAGCAATGTCTTCTGGATGAGAGGAAGTGACATGAAGTCCTGAGAACCAAGGCACGGAGCAAGGAGAGGCACTCTGTGATGATCTGCTTTTGGGGTCACATCAGCCCCAGCCTGACTGAGGCCACATTTCCCTCAGAGAAACAGCCCTGCCTCCCAGAACCCCTCTTCACCCACAGCGGTGACTCTCTCTACCAGCTTCCTAGTGCGCTCACTGTGTCCAGCACTATTGTCTCAGCCGCCCCTGGAATGATGGGGCTATCTCATTTTCAGAGTCAGCTGGGCTCGGGTGGGGAGCTGCTGGGGTCAGCTGAAGGAAAGGGAGATAGCAAGTTTATTTTAAACCCAAGTGGGCACTGGCGCTGCTAACGTTACATTACATTCTCTCGGGGAGAACTGAGGTCGGCAGGCAGCCTCTCAGACGCTTGTCAGGAGGCCTGGAGCTGCCCAGGAGACAGGACCCTGCCAGAGGGATTGGGCATCCTGAGAGGGATAGAGCCCAGTTCACCTGCTGGCCGGTGCTGGTCAGAGAACTGGGACCTGAAAGCCAGCGGCCTTCTGAAATAACACAGACCCAGGCCGTGAGGACTGTTAATGTCCCCTCTCCTAGGGGTGCCACTCTCTCTGTGGCCAGAGGGACCCTGTGCATAACGTTGTTCGGGATTGGAGGACAGCTAGGATGTGCTCTAGAGACCCCTAGAAGCTAACGCTCCCTCGTGGAGGTGTTCCACCAGCATTCCAGGTAACCAGGTGGCAGTTCACCCTGAAGACCGACCTAGAATGTAGTGTGTGACCTAGTGGAAGACTGTCCCGTGTTCTGCTTGGAAGACATCCTCCCTGGCTTTACATAAACCCATCGCCTCCCTGAAGGGGATGGAACTCCTGATGGCGAGGGCCCGATTCAGGGCATTTCCCTGGATAGAGCTGAGATCTCTAAAAGAACATGACAGCCATAACTCAGGCCCTGGCACTGCCGAGTGTTTATTCCCCTCATAATTTACTTTGAACACTGGAGTGGCTAAGGAGCCGAGGCCTGTTAGATCGCCCTGGGTTTGGCTAGAGCTTGCCAGGGTCTAGGCCCCAGCCACGCCAATCTGTCTTCTGCCCTGGAAAGGCTGGACAATCTTACTTCATCACAGAACGCTCTAGGGACCGGGTAGATTTAGGTCTCTCTCTGCTGGTGAGATCCTGCTCTTCTCTTTCTTCTGAAATGGTTTCACTGTGTGTCCTTGGATTTGCCAGCTTCCTGTCTCGGCCTCCAGCGTGCTCACAGGTGTGAGCCACCACACTCTTCTTTAGCTCTCCTCTTGCCTTCTAGCAAGGATGGTGCACACAAGTCCTCGTACGTCCAGCTGATCCACGTCTGTCCTGCTCTGTATCTGATTTCACAATTTCTGGGTTTCCAGATCGCTCCTTCAAGGTGTCAGTGGCCGCCCAAAGGTCACTGGGTACTTGGAATGTGGTTAGTTCAAACTTAGACATGCTTCAAATGTAGACGAGATCTCTGGATATGGGCTGGCTAGTTTTATGTCTACTTGATGCAAGCTAAAGTCATCTGAGAGGAGGAAACCTCAGTTAAGAAAATGCCCCTTAAGACTAGGCAGTAGGCAAGCCTGTAGGGCATTTTCTTAATTAGTGATTGATGGAGGAGAACCGGGCCATTGGGGGTGCTACCATCCCTGGACTGTGGTCCATGGTCTCTGGTTCAGCTCTTGCCTCCAGGCCCCTGCCCTGCTTGGGTTCCTGTTCTGACTCCCTTCGACTATGAACCCCTTTCTCCCCAACTTCCCAACTCTTTGGTCAGCAATAGAAACTCTAAGAAAATGCTTTCCGATTGTTTCTCTCCTCCCCACTCCCCTCTTCTTTTTAAAGGCTCAGGAAAAGGAATGTAACATCTTGGCACAGAGATGTGGCTGAGGGCAGAGCGTCCACCTAGCGGTCCCGGGTTGTTATCTGTTGAGTTTTTTTATGTATTGAAATGAGGGTAGTTTAGGTAGACTGGGCTGAATAAAATCGCTAATCTTTTCCCGTTTCTTTTAAAATAGTCTGCACGAAAGTTTTAAAATATGTATGCATCTTGTCTGTGTGGCCCGAATCCTGTCCTTGGGGACAGGAGGGGCTCTGTCCTGTTCTAGACACTGGATGAGCTGTGATGGATGCCTGGTTCTTTTAGATCAGCGGAGAACTCGGTGCTGGTGGGGTAAGAGAAGCCACCTGACCCCAGCCTCTACCCTGACCTCCTGCACCTGGTGAGGGAACACTGCTAGCCAGAGAAGACATAACTGGGACCCACAGTGAAACTCCACGCCCAGGGCTCACCCAGAATCCCTGACTGAGGAGCGCTGACTAGCTGGAGGATGCAGAGGCAGGGGCAGTGCGGGAAGGAGGCGGCCCAAACAAAGGATCGTATCTTGGTTTTTGGTTCTTTGGGACAGGGTCCCGCTATGTAGCTCTGGCTGACCTGGAACTCACTGTGTAGACCAGGTGGTGACCCTGCTGGTTTTCAGAGTGGGGTGCTCGTGCCCTTTGCCTGCCCTGACCATCTGTCTGCCAGCTGCCACACTCCTCACTACCTTTGGGGCCAGTGATGGGGCCCAGCCAACAGAAGCCGGGAACTGAGAAGGGGCTAAGCAGGGAGACAGAGGATCTGAGAGACAGGAGTGCTGGAGAAAGTTAAAAATAGGATGATCCAGCCCAGAGCAAGGAAATGGGGCAAGCCTCGGCTGTGGTGGATGACTGACAGACAGGTTGAGAATGACTTGTGCCTCTCTTCAGGGCCCTGAATGAGAAGAAGCCGCCATGGGCCTCTAGAGACACATTAGATTTCCTCTACCCTGGGATCTGGGATGCCAGAGCCCAGAGGACCAGCAGGGGTCTAGATTGGATGTAGCCCTGTGCCCAGGTGGCTACAGTTCTGGACCAGTGCCAGTTCCTGCATCCCCATGCCTGCTGCATTTTCTCCTCTGTCCTCCCCTCTTTATTCCCCCCCTCCCCTAACTCCTTCCTGGAACCTCTGCCCTCCCAGTAGTGGCTCTGCAGTGGCTCTGCCCTCCACGCCCTTTTCCCAGTCTGTCTGCCTCCAGAGTGGGGTTACAGCAGCGGCTTCAGCTTCACACTTGGTTTTTTAGCCAGTGATGGTGCCATTGAGCCAGTGTTACCCAGCCAGGCTCAATGGGACAAAGATAAGTGTCAGATACGTCAGAGGCTTCTCTGGCTTCCATAAGTAAGGAATTAAGTCCCATTGTCTGTGGCCCTGGACCCCCCACCCCTCACCCCTTCATCTCTAATTTTGCTTGTTGGAAAGCAGAGGGGTACTGTGTCATTGCTGGGACAGCGAGGAAGGGAGGATCTAGCTCCACCCACTGCCAGCTTCCTCACTGATGGAGGGAAACCACACCCCTTCCTTCTACTTCCCTCCCTGGCCTAGGTGCTGTTCTGTCCCCAGCACTGGAACTGTCACACTCCAGAGTCTGTGTGGAGAGGGTTGATTGACTGGAAACGGTCACTTACAGAGAGGAGAGACACGGGTCGGTGTGAGCTCCACGGAAGCCCAGAATGTGATCTTTAATGTGGGCCCCTGGCCCTGTCTCCCCACCCCAGCCCAGATGACATATTTACAGGATGTGTAGGAACCCAGGTCCAGGCCAGGTGAATGCAGCCCCCCTCCCCCCATTTCCTCCTGGGTGCTGCCAGGCCAGGCGCTGCTGGGGTGGGACAGATCACGGGAGTCTTGTGTGCTTCATGTCCCCACCAAGGACACGCAGACACATGTGGTCATGCCCTTGTATGCAGAGGCCTTCACAGTGGTACAGGGGTGTAGGTCCACATGCCTGTGCCCAGGTGCACTGCCATCTGTGTGCAGGTGTGTCACCTAACGGAGGTCGCAAGGCATTCTAGCAACAATGCAAAATCCAGCCTTTTCCCTAGTGGGGCTGGTGGCCTCAGTCTGTCTTATTGTCCCAGGACAGTGCCAGCTGGGGCTCAGTGCTGAGGACCCCACTGTAACCGACACCATCTGGCCATCCCAAAGGCTACCAACGAACGGGTCCTAGGCTCCAGGGTGCCGCTGGGGCGGTCTAGAGAAATGAAGCCTTTTTTGTTTTTTTCCCATGAGCCTTCCTCAAAGAGGCCTCAGAAACAGAGTGAACACAAACGGGTAACTCTCTGGCCCTGGGGTATCCAGAGCCACTACTTAGCCTGAGTGGGGTGTCCCCAAGAAGGGGGCTCCTTTCATTTGTGGCTTTCATCCATAAGGGAGCCTGCTCTGTCCTGCCTGTCCAGCTGGCTTTAAGGGCAAGAGGCCAGAGCTCTTCCGTCCCACATGGGGTCCTGAAGGCAGGCCACAACAGACTGCGTGGGAGGGCTGAGCACTTCTGCCAGCCTTGGCCTAGCTCTCAGGCTGGGCTGCAGCTAGGACCAGATGAGGACAGACAGGGGAACTTCTGTAAACTTACTACTCAGCCTGTGAGTAAAGGCTTTGAGCAGGGGACTGTGAAGACTTCCCTAACAGCCTGTAGTCAGCCTTCAGTCTTCTCTATCACAGGCACCGACCCTGGGGGCACCAGGTCTCCCCAAGTTCTCCGTGGGAGCTAGCCTGCTCTGGAACAGCCAGGCCACATCAGGGGGCACTTGAACCCTGAGACAGCCCCAGAATCACCCTTCTTGAAAGGGGAAAGGTGCCATTTTATTTTAGGGACTATATTTTCTATACCCCCAAATGCATGCACCCTGGCAGGGACAGGACGGTTGGTTTGGAATCAAAGACAGTCCGGGACAGAGGGTCCCGGCACCCATGAACTAGGCAGTGGGCACAGAACAGGCAGCTTTGGTTTGAATCAGCACTCTGACTTCTTCTAAGCTGGGTGGAGGCGGGGCACACAGGGCTGCTCAGCCCCTGCTGGGTTCCAGTGTGGGCCCCCCAGAGAGGGAGCTGGGAGGTCACAAGGCCTCAGGCCTTCCAGGCCCTCCTGTAAGTGTCAGAACATCCCTACAACTGCCCCTGGCCCCAGCAACCCCAAGGTTACATTCATCAGATAAAATCCATTGGGGGGGGGGGGGAAGAAAAGAAAAGAAAGAGAAAAATGTGTAGATCAGCTCCTTCCCTTGAGGTCCCAGAGAACTACCACCCTGGTTCCAGCTGCCCGCTTTTGAAGAGGGGTCACCCAGCTGTGTCCACTGGTGGCTACCTGGCCCCACCAGGCACGGCTCCAGGCCCCACCCTGAGCTGTGGCGGTCTGTGACGATGGACGCTACATTCACAGGGGGAGACCTGGGCAAGGCCAAAGCCGCATGAGGCGGGGTGGGGAACTGGGCAGGAAGTGCCCTCCTCCAGGCCCCTCCCCCCGGGTGGTCTGAAAGATGGGGCCACTGTCCCAACCCCCAACCCCTGTGCAGCCAGGAGTTGAAGGGTTTGGACCTGGAAGACATTTTTGCATGGTGCCTCCCTCTGTGGCAGGGTGGAGGCAGCCTCGTGGTTCAGGGCCGAGACGGTAGGTGCCAGGCTCGGAGGGAGCAGGGTGGCACTTAGGCCCCTCCGGACCTGGAATGGAGAGAGGGCATCAGGAGAGTACAGGAGGCTGGGCCCTGAGGGAGAGCCCTCCAGATGCCCCGCCCCTCCTCCCCATTGGTCCTGGAGGCATCAAGTCACAGACTGGCCGGGAGGGGGTCTGCAGAGGTCAGACAGCGGTGGCATGGTAGACAAAACAGATGGGACAGGACGCAGAGGGAGACCCGCTCCTAGGGGCAGGGGTGGCGGGGGCACAGTTCCAGCGCCCACCCGGCCATGGGACCTGGCTGTAGAAAGGACAGCTGAAGGTGGACCAGGGCCCAACAGGCGGGTGGGCAGGAGGAAGGGCCGGGGCGCAGGCTGCCCGCCGGGCTGCGGGACTCGGACCATCCCAGCTCCAGGTCAACAGAATGCAAGGGGACGGATGGAATGGAGACAAGGACAGCGGAAGGGATGACGTGGCCGGCATCACACTGCCCCCTGCTGGGTCGGGTCGTACCTTCCGCGATTGATGTTTCTTCAGTTGCCAAAGAGAGGACAGGCGGGAGGTGGGGGGGGGGGGGGGGGGGGGGGGGGGGGGGGGGGGGGGGGGGGGGGGGGGTGGTTGGGTGGGGGAGAAGGGGTAGAGAGAGAGAGGAAAAGTTGTGTGAACCTCCTGTTCTCTGAAGGAATGGCCTTCTATCCCAGGAAGACCTTCTGCCCCACAAATGGACCATGCAGATCTATCCAGATTGGTGGAGGGTTCAGGTCCTGGCTCTGTCACTAAGTCGCACCATGACCTTGGGCCTCAGGGTTCTTCAGGTGCCCAGTATGGGGTCTAGAGCAGACCCTAACAGCAATGTCCTGGAGTTCATGGGCTGAATGTGGATAGGGACTGGGAGACATCTCAGACAGACCCTACCCACCTCAGAAGTTACTGTAAAATCTGGTGGTTAACTGTTCAAACAAGTCCCTGTGGGCTGATGTGTTAAGTTCTGGGTAAGCTAACCGGTCACG
Source organism: Alexandromys fortis (assembly GCF_014885135.2). Classification (NCBI taxonomy): domain Eukaryota; kingdom Metazoa; phylum Chordata; class Mammalia; order Rodentia; family Cricetidae; genus Alexandromys; species Alexandromys fortis. The sequence goes on along the minus strand of NW_026067974.1, from coordinate 14,755,779 downwards.
GAGGCCATTAGACTCCAACAGTCTGGGGTGCTGAACCCCCAAGCACCTGGAGGGGAATCTAGGGAGTATGTGTCTCTTACTTAAATCCCCAGCCCGTGCCGCCCAGGACGATGGCTGCGACCAGGACAGCCCCGGCGATGGAGCCAATGATGATGTTGGTGCCGCTGGGACCTGGGGAGGAGGGCAGGGCTTGGTTGGCAGGGACAGGCACGGAAAATGGGCGACGGAGCACACCAGCCGGCTTCAGCCTCACCTTTATATCTCTCGGTCTCCCCGGTTGGAGGGGATGTGGGCAGAGGGTTGTGGATGCTGCAGTCTTTGCCCGTCCAGTCTGCCTGACAAATGCACTTCCCTTCGTTGCTGCAAACCTACAGGCGAGGTGGGGCCAGCACAGGTAAGCAAGGCCGTGTCCCTGCGTCCCTGCGTAAGCCTCCTCCAGCTTGCTACCCCTGGCCTTCAGACACCCACCCCGTGGTGGGAGCAGATGCGCCGTTCCCCGCTGCCCGGGCAGGTGCTGAAGTTGAAGGCAGAGGCTGGCAGGCAGCGATGGTCAAGGCACAGCATATTGGGCCCGCAGGCTGTGCCGTCCTCTACGTAGCTCAGGTCTGAGCCATCGGCTAGCTGTACATGACCGCCCCTGGAGAGACGGGAGAGCCAGTCTCAAGCCCAGTCCCCTAGTCCCCCTCACACTTCATCTTCCCAGCCAAGGCCCAGACAACACCTGCAGTCCAGCTCCTTGCCCTGGTGGTAGAAGGTGACGCTGCTGATGTCTCCCCCCAGGTCCCCTAGCCGAGGAGCTCCAGAGATGTTGACGCAGAGAAGGAAGCCACAGAGCACATCCCTGTTGGACAATGAGCCCAGATTTTGCCTCAGACCTGTGTTCCCTCCCCCTCTGGGCCTCATGGGCTCTCCCTAGAGCAGCCTCCACCTCTGTAGATCCCCTGAGCCCAGCTCCAGGATGCCCCACACAGATGGCTACTCACTGCTTATTGCACTGGACCCAGCCGTATCCCTTGCGCCCACAGTTCCCACGCTCTGTCCCCTCCACGTTCAGCTTCTCATAGCAGAAACGATCTGCAGCCGCTAGAGAAAGCGAGAGGAAGCATCCATCACCCCACGGATCCCTGGGCTTGATGCCCAAGGTCCTCAGAAGTCACACATGTTCAACCAGAAGCGACCCCAGCTCAGCTCTCAATTCTAGGTTCCCCCCCCAGCCTTTGTATCCCGTACCCAGCTGGACTCACCATGACCCCAAAGGGCTTGGCACTGCCGGTCCCGGGTTTTACAGCGGCCTCCATAGCAACGGCCCTAGGACCCATAGGAGACAAAGTGTGAAGACACTGGAGGATCAGAGTGGAGACGAGGCTGCAGAGTTCAGATGGAAGGACCCCCTCCCCCGGGTGGGACCCCCATCCCTCATACCTGTTCATGATCACAGTAGTAGCCATCCAGCTTGTGAAGGTTAGGGGGACACTGTAGAGAGAGGGGCTGGCTGAGCAGGGTAGCCCAAGCCTGAGCTATCTGAGGTACCAGGGGAAGAATGTAGGGAGCAAATTCTTCCCAAAGGGGCCTCGTGTTGCAAGGCTCTTCCACATCAAGGACAGGGGCCTGAGGATTTGACTGGTAAATCCCTAGGCTTTTACCGGCTTCTTCAGATTCTTGCACCCATTACCCTGAAGGCCTGAGATTTAATTAACCAACGTTACTACCCACTGGATCCCTCGCGTACACTAGACACTGGCTCTAGGCAGTGCGAGTACCAGCCTGACTACAAATGCTTGTTTAATGACCGAAGGAACAGAGCTAGGATGCTCGAAGGACCCCCTTCTCAGAGAGAGAGATAAAAAAAAAAAAAAAAAAAAAAAAAAAACAAAAAAAAAAAAACAAACGCTGAGACTGGTTAGCGGCGGTGTGGCCAGCGGCTAAGCAGAGAGGGGCAGAGAGGAGTCAGCTCTTCAAATCCAAACTTATAGGGGAAGGGGCTGTCTTGCACGACAGGTTTGGCAGACCTGGCTTGAGTCGCCGGTGCAGGTCTCTGCGATGTCACACTCATTCACCGCTTCTCGGCAGGAGACACCTCGTGGCTCGTACTAGGAAAAGCATGAATGTGTTTCTGGAAAGGATAAATATCTCGCCGCTGCCCTCCCAGGGTATTCTACTGTCCTCCTGGAACCTGGCTCCCAAGTCCAGTTTCTTATTTCCTGTCCCTCTCCGCCCTCAACAACTAAGGGTAACTTCCCGCGTTCCCCCATCACTCCCCAGACCTGGCCCACCCAACCCCTGCTCCATTGACGCTTCCTTTGGGGTAGGCCCCGCCCACACACACTCTGCTCCTCCTCCCTCCCGCCTCTTGTCGAGGGCATCCAATTGTTTCTTTGCTCCTGGCCCCACCCTCCTTCCCGTGCCCGCTAGGTCCTTCTCACCTTGCAGCGGCGACAGCAGAGCCCATCGCTGCACATGGCGTCGTGAGTCAGGGTGCACTTCTTGCAGCAGTTGCCACCCGCCCGGCTGCACTCCTGAGAGGAGCGGGGAAAAGCGGAAAGGCGGGCGAGCCCTTATCCTTGATCCTCCCCACTCGGTACTCTTCCTACCTAGAGCCCGGGTCCACTCCGGAGACCGCCCAGACCGCTCACCTGCACCGAACCACAGTCGCATTCCTCCCCCGCCTCCACGAAGCCGTTCCCACACTCGGGAGGGTCCAGGAGCTGAATGAAGGGGAAGGGGATGTCGGGAGCCTGGCTGGGACCCTGCCCACCCCACCTCCACCCCGCTTCCCGGTTCTCCGTGCTGGTACCTTGAGAGGCTTGTTGAACAGGCAGCTCCCGCCTCCCTCCTGCAGAAACTGATTGTATTCGTCGATGCTGCAGCGCGAGAACTTGCGGGGCAAGTAGAACCTGGGCAGGTGTGAAGAGACTGTGCTGCTGGGGAGCAGCCCTTCAGCCCTCCCGTGGGGGACTTGGTTATCACCACAAGGAGGCTGAGGAACTGCCCGGTGATTGCACGACAGTCAATCCCACATGCCCATCTAGGAATGGTTGGAGGACGCCACTTGGCGCTCGCTTCACTGAACGTTTGGGACAGAGAGCCCAGTGTGGAAACGCTCCGAGGGACCGCAGCTCGCACGAGGCCCGGGCGCCTCCCAGTGGCCAGAGAGCGCGCTGCAGTCTAGCCAATTTAGGCGTCCTTGCCTCCTACGCTGTTTGCAGATATGTATTCTTGGAATCCTGAATGGTCTCTTGAGCTGGGCCTCTTGAAACCACCTATCCAGACTGCCAATGCTCCCCAAAACCCTTCTCCAAGTCTTTCCCCAAGAACTCACCCAGTGTCTTCCATGATGCAGCCCAGCCAGATGTCTGGACATTTGCAGTCCCCTATGAGGTAATTTGGGTACACATGAGATAGGGTGGATGAGTACATCCCCCCTCCCACTGACCCCTCTACACTTCAGGAGGGGCTGGGTGTGTCTGACGCGGCTGTAGGCTTCAGGGTTGGTACCTGCCGAGCTCCGGTGTTTATTCCACATCATGCCCAAGTTCTGCCCTAGCGTCTGGGCCAGGGTCACTGCCATAGCTCCCATGTTGCCGTACTAGTGGGGGAAGATGGAGCACAGGATGTCAACATCCTTCCGGTCGCCACTGTGTCTTAGCAAGCTGCCCTCTTGGCCTCCCAGCCTTGACCCTCTGCTCACCTCGTTCACGCCTCCACCCCGGGACAGCGAGCAGATGCCCCCCACGTAGGCTGCCCCACTGCTGGTGCTCTGGAAGGTTCTACCCCTAGAAGGGAGAGAGGTGTCAGGAAGGCTTCGCAGAAGTAGCAGTGAATCCCAGCCCGTCACATCAGCCTGGTGGTCTCACACCAGCCCCTCTCCTGTTTGGGTTCATTCACCCGGAAGTCAAATCAGAGGTCCGAGGGCCTCAAATTGTGCTGGTCCCTCACTAGGGTACTGGGTTGCTGAGGTAGAGACAATGGGCAGTCTGGCAAGAGAAAGGCAAAGAGCACATCCCTTGCCCAGCCTAAGAGGCAGAGGACACTCAGCTGGTACATGAGGCTGGGAGCAGGTGTCAGTTGCAAGGCAAGCCCCACCCGCAGACACCAACTCCACAAACATCTCCTGACACAGGCAGTCAGAACAAGCCAGCTGGCAAAATCTGGCAGGGTGTCGCGTTGGGGACTCACGAGAAGAGGTGGGTGGCATCACTGGGCTCAGGTAGACCCTCCCGCCGGTAGACCATAAGCCGGGCCAGGGTCTCCAGTAGGTCTTCCTGCACCTGGATCTTGTCGCCATCTGCCCACGTTTCCATGGCAACCAGCACAATTCTTGTGTTGAGCTGCTCCTTGTATATCTGGGCCCAGAGAGAAGATGAGGGGGGTCTGGAGGGAAGGTGCAATCTATATTCTCAAGAAATGGGGGCCAGTGACTGACAGTGACCCCCGAGTGTCTGGCTGTGTGGTGGGGGAAGGAAGAGGAGATGGGAGCCGGGGTGCTGCTTACCACGTCTGCCAGGTTCACAACAGACTTGGCGAAGTTGCTGGTGAGGACCACTGACTGCCGCATCTGCTCGAACTGCCGAGAGAGGTGGGGAAGAAGGCGAGGCTCCCCTGGGCCTCTCCTCCCAGGGTCCCCCTCAGCCTGGGAACTTACCAGCTGGTGGTCGTTGATGACAATCAGCTCTACATACTTGGTCTCGCTGTGCACCGTGGGGTGGCCCCTGCGGACCTGGAGGGCGGGTGGGCACTTGGAATCAGTCCCCTCCACGTCTGGGCTCAAGGCCAAACCATGGGCAGACTTGTCAGGAGGGGGCATTCTGGTCTCCAGTCAGGGACAGTGCCAGCCCCTAACTGGCAGAAAATACCATCCCTCCCAGCCTGGAAATGAGGGCAGAGGACATACAGTATCTGAGGGTCCCCAAAATGGGGACCTGTGTAGACACCACTGATGGGGAGGAGTTGAGGAGCCCTTCTGGGAAGTAGTTCCCTGGCTCCTGGCCCCATGGCTCTGAGGTCTCCTTTGCCCAGCCATAGGTGGGGATGACCTGCCCTGGACCACAGTCTAAGGTCTCTGCAGCCCGAGGCTATGCGGGCCCCATACCTGCCTTTTCCTTCTCAGCCTGGGCCAGGTGGGAGGATCAGACTGGCCAGGGACAGCAAACAGGCAGCCTGTGGGGAGCAGTAGGTAAGAGGGGCCCAGCTGTCCAGCCCCACCCCCTTTCCCTCCCTTACCTGGTTCCCTGCATCCGAGGGGGGCTGGGAGGAGAGGGGTCCGGTAAATGAGGTGGGGAAGGGGTCCCTGCAATGAGGGGAATGAGTTCTTGGGGAGCCAACCAGGTCTGCTCTGGGCCCAGATTGGAGGCAGCTCCAGCCCTTCCCCCACCCCACCCTGGGGTGACCCAGAACTGGCCAGAGCTCCCATGTCGGATCTGATCTCCTAGATGCTCAGATTCCAGGGTCAAGACCTGGGGGCGCCCTGAGAGACAGGGGCAAAGGACACTGGAGCCCAGGGAGAGGTCACTTGGGGGACAGAGGGGACATTGGAGATGGGGGCACAGAAGGCAGGACCCAAAGCTGGGGTCACCCAGGGCAGTGAGGCTGAGGTTACTGCAGGGGAGGAGGAGGCACCACAGCCGTGGGGGGGGGGGGTTAGTCCCAGCATGTACAGCCATCAGGAGGGCAGGAAGTTCTGTGCAGGCTTGGCTTACCTGTGGGGGTCCCCATGGCCCAGCCATCTCCTTGGGCTCTATGATGTAAGTCAGGTTTCCATCAGAGAAGACCCCACTGTGGAGAGAGGTAAGGTTCTGCTCCATCCTGGGCCAGGCAGAGCCCTCCCCCACCCCGCTGCCCGTTGCCTCCCCTGCCACACTCACTGCAGCCCCTGGCAGGTGGAGAGAGCAGCGAAGGAACTTGGGTTGCCTCGGAGTTTCCCGTGGTAGTAGCAGTGGTCTCCAGCCCCCTGGGGAGCAGCGGAGCTGTGAGTGAGGACACCCTGGCCAAGCGCGGGACTAGGAACACCAGGAGCTCTAAGCTGCTGGGCCTGCTAATTCCTCTGTCACCGTGAACAAACTCCTAACACTTTCTGGGTCAGCTTCGTCTACCCCTTTAAATGAGGACATTGGGCCACAGCAGCAGCTCCTGGCTGGCTATTTGTTGGGGCTGGTGAGGGATCCCAGTCTCCTCTGAGACCAACAGATGGCTCTTACATAGTACCTGCCATCCCCCGGGCCCTGTGCGGAGCGGTCACATACAATGTGTCATTTAACCAGTACCTGCTGTAGATGCACCCCCAACCCTGGTGCAGGAGCTCCCAGGCACATGTGGTCTGCAGCTGAGGGGTTATGACAGCATGGGTTCTCCTGACCCGGCTCATAGGTCAGAGGGGACCAGTCACACCCGCCTCTCCCAGCTCCGCTTCCTGCGGAATTACTTGTGCTCCAGTTCCAGAACAGGCTGGGGGGGGGGGAGCTATTTATAGACACTCATTCATCTTTGTTCAAGCTCCAGGGCCTCCAGGACTGGGACCCTAGTGTGGCAGGCATCCGGGACTCCCAGGGCAAGAGGAGGCATTTTGATCTGCTGCTCAGGGGAGGGTGGAGCTCTTGCCTAAGATGCACAAGGCCCCAGGTTTGATCCCCAGCACTCCCTAAGCAAGGGAGGGGTTGTCATTCCAAAACTCCCTCCCAGGAGATTCTGGGGATATAGCTAACATGGCATAACAAGGACCCAATGACACCTTCGTGCAAGGGAGGAGGCTGGGGAAGTCAGACCTCAGCCTGAATGAGGGGAGGCTCAGGGACCCACATCACCCAGTCAACCTGTCCTTTCTAACTGCTGGTCCCCCAAGCCTCTAAGGTGGGGAGGGATGGGAGGTCCCCAGACACCAGGCCATGCTGAGTGTGCCCTTGACATACCTCCACCAGCCAACTCCCTGGTCCTCCCCAGTTCTCTGTGTGGGGGTTCTGAGGATCGAAGCCCCCCACATGCCAGGCCAACCCCCTCTGATTCATACTTCTACCTCCCCACCTTGGCACCCGTAACCATGGAGCAAGGGTCCCACTCGGTCCCTTCCAGAGTCACTCACAGTGCTGTGCTGAGTTGTCCCCTCCCGGCTGAAGTGCCGTTCCACATACTGCGAGGACAGGAGGTGGCTGAAACAGCAGGAAGGAGGGTCACTTGGTGAGGCCAGGTCCTGCTTAGGTCCCACTCCAGCTAAGAATACAAGTCCCTTAGTACCCTCCGCCAGCCAAGCCCCACTGCCCGCTGCCCTCTGCCCACCCTCTGGCTCCAGGCTCCACTCACTGGTTTAGCTCCAGGTCCAGGGTGAAGTCGGAGTTGAAGGCTGGGATGACGAAACTCACCTGGGCCAGGTGCACGGGCTGGCGTGGGGAAGGGCAGAGAGGAGTCAGCCTGAAGTTGGGGTGGGGAACCCCAAAGGATACTTGGGGAGGGGCAGTCAAGCTCCAGCAGCTGAGGAGACCCCTCTCGGGGGTTCTTGTACTCTGAGAGCCCATTCCTTTCCTGGATATAGCTGTTCAACCTGACCACAGCCCACCTTCCACCCAGGTCCCGAGAACCCTCTGTCCTCTGGCTACCTTCTGGATTAGTCTCCTTAAGAATCATGGCCTCATGCTAGGTTCTCAGAGCTGTTGGCAGGGCCACCCCATCATCACTGGAATGGAAGGGAGCCCCCAGACATTCCACAGAAAGGCGGAAGGGTCCCCAGATTATGGGTGGGCAGGGGAAGGGAAGCAGGCCCCAAGCCCAGTTTACACAGGATGACTTGGGTTCTCAGACTCATGGAGCAGGTGGGAATTGACCATGGGGCCCTGATGCTGGACAAGGGCAGGTGCCACTTTGAAGAAGGGTAGAGCTCCCTTCCATACAGCGCCAGCCCATTGCCCTCTGCCTGCCCAAGGCAGCTCATCTTTAATATTTCAATCCCACAGTTAATTTTTAAACACGGAAGTTTTCCTGATAAATTTTTCAAAGGGGCATATGCAGTGGGGCTGGGAGGTTCCAGGTTGCCATGGCAATGGACTAGGCCTGAGCAAGATGGCTGCCCTCTCTGCCTGGGTGCCCAGCTGCTTAGCGGGTAGGGGTGGGAAAATAGAGACATCAAAGACTGGAGGGAAAGCTTCACCCCACTCCCAGAGAAGGGCAGCGGAGCTTGGGCTAAGGGGGAGCTGGTCTGAGAGTTACAACCACTTAGGGGGACACACCCGGGGCCCAAGCCCCACCCCAAGCTGGAAACTCGGCTTTGGTCTCCCAGAACACTTGGAAAGGTCTGTGGGCTGAATTCAGGGGTTGGAGTCTGCCTCCTACCCCATCTATTTAGGAGGGTGGACCTCCAGAGTCAGGCAAGAGCCTTGCCACTTTCCTGTCCAGGTAGGGGTGTCTATTCTCTGACTGGCTTTTGTGTTGGAGAGCACCATGCAGGACGAGAACCCTGACACTAAGGCCAACGGGTTTCCCGGCCCATGCCTAGTTGACTCCTCTACCACCTAGCCACAACTAATCCATTCTGAGCACTGCATAGGGGCCATGCATTGGTGCGCTGCTTGGGCCCATGCATTGGTGCGCTGCTTAGGGCCATGCATTGGTCTGAAACCCTTTATGACCACTGCCATATTTGATCTCTCCAACAACCCCGTGGGACAGCTGCTCCTGTCTTTCCTGACAGCTGGGAACCAATGCACAGAGACACTAACTGGTGTGACAAGGACACATAGGTAAGAGGCTTTAATGCTCTGTGTGGTGGTGCAATCCACAATCACAGTACTTGGAGGATGAGGCAGGAAGATCATGAGTTTGAGGCTAGCCATAGTTCCAGGTCAGCCGTGGCTCCACACTGAGACCTTGTCCCCCAAACAGAAAAGGAAGAAAAACAACAACAACAACAAAACAAGGCTGATATACAACCTCAGAGAATATATAGATATCTAAGGTCTTTCTTCTACAGAGATGACAGGAGATGGAAGTCGGCCCAGAGGCCTGGGAGGCTCTGGGAATGTGGGCAAGGAGAAGCCAAAGGCCAGGGCCTGGGAAGACAGACCTGTGAGCCCAAGGACATAGACTCACCCCATCCCAGGCCATCTGAGGTTCCAAGCTCCACCCCAAGCCCCCTGAGCATCGATCAGACTCAAAATAGAAAGCCAAGGGCAATGAGTTCTTGCTGCCTCCCCCCCAAGCCCTTAACCTGGCCAAGTCTGTTGTCCCCTCTCCTAGGCCTGTCTTGGCTCCGGTCCTCGCTCCTGCACCTCTGCCAGGGCATCTCTGGACGGCTTCTGCTTGTCTGTCTGTCTCTATCCTGCCAGCCTGGAGAAGTTGCTTTCCAGGCCCCTTCCCTTGATCCTGTTAGGAATGGCCCAGAAGCCCCCCTGAGCCCCAGATGTTCCCTCTGACGAAGGCAAGGTGAGTGCAGGTCAGAGCTGGGAGGCTGGCTTTGCAAGGGCTATGCTGGTCCCATTGTAGGAAAAGCAGTGAGAGGTTCTCTTTCTCCAATACCCTTCAGCCAGTGAGGCTCAGCCCTGGGACACACCACCCTTCTGCAGTGGACATGGGGCTCAGCCGAGACAAGACCGGCCATGAGGGGGATCTGTACAGGCAGTGGGAGCCAGCTGAGAATTCAGACACCAAGGCATGTCGGCCTGGCCCAGCTCAGTCCGCTCCCGAAAGGGAGCACCTGATACTGCAAGCCCAGAATACCTCAGGCACTGGGCTGCTGGCTCCAGGACCTGCAAGTCCCTGTCAAGCTTTTGGCCAGTGCTCTACCAAAGTCAGTGGTTCTCCGTGCCAGGCTGGCCCACTGTCCCTGCAGCAGCCACAGCCCTGCCTCCTCCCATTACCTTCAGTCCCCAGGGCCTTCCAGACATGAGGTCACAGCAACTGCACCCCCATGCCCCAGCCTCTCCTGCTCAGGACTGCTCTGGACTGGACATGACCCCATGCCCCGCGTTTGCCTCTTACGTCTTGGCGACCGTGGCGCTTAGGTGCTCTGTTCATTTGATCTCACCCTGCCTGGGCTGGCAGGTCCACAGGGAGCAACACCAGATGGTGACAGGCCCAGGGTCATGCTGGGGAGGTGCCAGGCCAAGTCTCACTCCTGGGCTGGAGGCTGTGTCTGCATGCCAGCTGCGGTGACCTGGCAGGTCCTCCCTGCGTCCCAGGCACCTGCTTCTGGCTGCCCAATGCCTCACTTCCTCCGTGCCCCCCCAGCAGGTTATAGAACAGAGAGGAAGACAGCTGTCTCTGTCTCAGACCTCCGATCTCCGTGGTAGGAAAGGGGGGGGGTGGCTAAAGACCACCAGAATTCTAGGGTGCTCCAGAAAATCTGAGTTGCAGAGTTCTGCTCCCCACAGCCTCTAGGTACTGCCCCGCAGTACTCTGAACCCCATCTCCTCTAGCTCCTCATCAGCAGAGCCAATGCCTGCCAGTCCCCAGAAGGCTCACCCACTCACAGATCTCAATCTCTAAGTGTCCAGTTTTTCTTTTTCTTTCTTTTTTTGTTCGTTTTGTTGATTTTTCAAACAGGATTTCTCTGTGTAACAGTCCTGACTGTTCTGGAACTCACTCTGTAGACTGGGTTGACCTCGAACTCACAGAGATTCGCTGCCTCTGCCTCCTGAGTGCTGGAATTAAAGGTGTACACCACCACTGCTTGACCTAAGTATCCAGTTTTTACACACACACACACACACACACACACACACACGTGCACAAACACATAAACACACCACATACAGACATGCACATATACACTCACACACATGCACACACACACATACATAATCACTAATTCACCTTTTAATGACCTTTAGTCCTTTGGGGCAAGGGCTATTGTTTCCTTTTCCCCCATCCAAGTGCTCAGCACTCATTGGGGTGGATGGACAGTATAAGACCTAAGGAGCCATTCACCCCTATCCTCAGTGTCTCTATGGGTAAAATGGGGTGTCACAAGCATGGTATGAAGCTCAACTCAACACGTCATTACAGTCAGGGTCAGTAATCGCAATATGGAGGACCTCCGCAGCCTGACAGCTGAACGGGGCTTCGAGGGTAAAATACTTCCTTTGTTTCCCTCCTGCGATGGGGACAGGAATGGTGGCTTAGTGTTCCGGATCTGCTTGGAGTGATTTGCCTGTGAGGGTCTCACTGTACTCTCGAAGCTTGGAGACACTACCACCTCTTGGGACTGGTGACAGCAAATGGAGAAGGAGCCCCTCATCCAACAGCAACCCCCTGCCTCAGCAGCCACCAGCAAAGGTGGAAAGGCCCGTTCATCAACAGGGCGGCAGGCCACAAACAGGAACAGGTGCACAGATTTCCGATGACTGGGCTTGACCTAAATTTTTGAGGACGGAGTCACCCCTTACAGGGTCATCAGTCCCTCTGGGGACAGACTCCGGACAGCTGGGCTCCTCGAGGCAGCCGGGAGGGTGCTTGGGTAAGGTCAGGCCCACAGGCTAGAGTCTTGTGGGAGGACTGCAGAGGTCACCTCTTCAACCCCCACCTGGAGCTGCACAGGTAATAACCCCCAGATGCCCTGTCCTCGACTTCCAGCCACTTTATCCCCATCAGAGAGCCACAATGCTTCTCTGCCATACGCAGCAAATCACAGCATGGCCTTGTGTCTGGGGGGCCTGCGTCACTTGCCCTCAACTCCTGAACAAAGACATACCACGGCAATGGCCGCTCTGGCAGTTCTTCAGTGTGCTCTCCCAGTGACACCTGGTGCAGGTGAGAGTTATCAGCAGGCCTGGGACCCCAAGTCCTGACTTTGCTTGCTGCCCACAGCCTATCTTCCCTTTGGTCCCCCAAGGAGTCTGGGTTTCTCAGGGCCAGGCAACAGCTTTATGGGCTATGGACTCAGTCAGCTGGCTTCCTCCGCTCAGACGCACTTAAGCAGTGAACCAACCCAACCGCACACAACGGTCCTCTTTTCTTCCTCCCTTGCTCCTTAGCTGAAGGCCCCCTGAGACCATGGCTTTCTGGGTTTTCAGGAGTTCTTGTTATCATCACCCTGAGTTTAGGAATTAGGACAATGAAACTCAGAAAGGGGGCATGAGAGCCTCCAGCCAGAGCAGGTTCCCTGTGGCCAGCACAGGCCTCACTCTGCATCACCGGGGATGGTACTGATAAAACCCAGGCTGCAGTGCAGTCCCCACCCCCCAGGAGAGGGTCTGGGCAGAGGCAGGGTACCTCCTGTTGAGTCCTGACTCTATCAGTCCTGAACTTCTGACCCTGGGAAGCAGTGCCAGGTGTGTGTGTGTGTGTATGTGTGCGTGTGCGCGCATATGTAGGGGGTTGCCAGGACCTGGTTCAGTCAGGGGACTTTTTGGACATGCATGTGTCCTCCGTCCTTCCAACCTGAACCTGGGAGAATTGGAGATGTTGCCCCTCAGACCCAAATTCGGAAATTCCTGGGCTTGGAGAACACCATTCCTATCACCGGTTTAAGGTCTATCAACTTTGGGCAAGCCTGAGTCTGCGCTCGCTCTTCTGAAGAGAGGGGCAGAAAGAAGCATCTGTCTATGGAAACTAAACAATGCAATTAATATGTGTGCAGTACTCAGTAGAGAGCCTGGCCCAGAGGAGCCATGGCCTTGGCTTTTTACTTCCCCTACCCACCTGAACAAGTTTCTAGACTTTGGAAACTGAGGGATGGAGATGCCAGGGCCCCAAGAAATTCCTCTGGGGCAGATGCATGAGGTCCCTATAAAGGGTCTCAGGCCTAGAGAAACCTCCACTGGTGAACAGCAACCACAGAACTCTCCACTCCCACACCTCAGCTACTTCGAACGTGTTGGATTCAGTTGACTGCAGAGACCCAACTTCACACACACGCTAACCCACTCACCCAGCAGAAGCACATCCAAGGCGCCCAGCCCAGCCCCATGGCCCTGCCCCATCTCTCCTCATAGTCCTGGCCTGCTGTGCTAACAAGAACTAGCTGGAGGCACAGCCTACCCAGCCGGAGCCCCCACTTTTCATCACCTATTGCTTCCCAGCTATACCTCGACCCCACAACTTGGACATCCTGTAAAAAGCTCAAGCCAGAGTCCCAGGGGTCAGGCAGGGTCAAGTCCACTGGGGAGAGCTCAGTTCATAGAAAGCTACACTAGGAACCAGACAGCGGCCAGGTTACCCTAACCCTGGGCCTGGGACATCCCTGAGGTTCACTCAGCTTCCCACCCTGGGTGCTGGAGTGGGCACCGAAGCTGGCCTCTACTCCCCGCTTACCCCTGTAGCAGCTGCCAACTCAGGACCATTAGCCCCCTCCCCTCTCTTCCATGACAGGGCCCTGAGCGATGGTGCATCTATTATGCATGCTCCTTCCTGCTCCAGTCCATTTCTCTCAACTACTCCCCACCCCTGCACCCCCCTCACCCCCCCTCTTTCTTAAGGGCTTTTAACCAAGTACATTAGGCAGGGCCAGACGCCAGTCTCATCGGTTCCCCTCCTCCCTCTGCCCAGCCCAATTCACCTCCCACCACTCCCAGCTGCCCCAACTTCTCCTCCTTGGGTTCGCCCCTCTTTTGAATCTCTCTCCACCTCCTGTTCCTGCCGGGCTCCACTCTCCAGCCCTCTGCCGCCCCTGTTGGCCTGGCTAACTTTCAGCTTCAAGCTGCCGGAGAGCTCAGGCATGCTGAATGAATATTCCATCTGGGTGATTTTTGTTCGCATGAGCTTAATTAATTATTAATTGCACTTAATCTCTTTCATTCCTAACCTTCCTCTGGGAGGCAGGGGCCCAGCCGCTTGAAAGGGACAGGGCACAGGTAGAGCTGGCATCTGCAGATGAATTCTGGGCCGTGGGGCATTTTTGAAAGGCCCCCCTTCAGCTAGGACAAGAAGGCTAAGCCTGTGTGTGCCCAGTGGGAAACTGAGGCAGAAGTAAGCATCACACTGTTCCAAGAAAGTCCACTGAGGGTGGCTTTGGTGGGGCTTAGGAGCATGAGTCCCTGACTGGGCAGTTAGCTTCATGGTGCCACCCTGCCCCCAAGACCTTTTTTAGACAGAACCGCTGATTCTGGTGGGCACTGGGGACTGGTTGAAGGATGACCCCAAGCAAACTGAAACCTGAGCATGCCAGTGTCTATGGGTGCGCGGGGCAGGGGGTTTCCACAGTGATTGGAGGGGCCTGGAGCTGGAGAGTCCCCTCGTCTCCACTGTGGGGCTGCAGTCCTACCTGATGGACCACTACTCGGAAAGGGAGGCGGCAGAAGCTGCAGCCTCGGCGGGTGGCACCGAACCCTGGCTACTTGGTGGACTGGGAGGCCTTTTCCTGCTCCCTGACCTCACCACACAGCCCCACTCACCGTCCCCCTGGGAGGATCCTGGCGGACCCTGGTGTCCACTTGCTGCTTTCGGACCTCTCCCCCGGTGCTCTCCCTTACCAGCCGACTGGGCTCTGTGACCTCGGGGCCCTCTGGCCTCTCTGGGCTCCCCACCTGGGCTGAGCTCCTCCAATGCAGAGCTCCACTGGGACCCAGGGCCCCAAGACCTGAGAAGACAAGGCCATAGCTGCAGGCAGATGCCCTCCATGGGGCAAAAGACTTGGGATGGGGGAGCACGCCCCAGCCCCCACTCGGTCGCAGCCCTTGGAGCCCAGTGGGCATACGGGTAGGTGGATCTAGCTGCCTTGCCAAGGGAAGAGCCCCACGGGGAGGGGGCCGAGAGCTTCATTCTGCCCAACAGTCACGACTGCCCCCCCACCTCCAAACCCGCAGAGACTTGCAGAGTCCGCCGGCCAGCTTCAGGGGGATGGTAGCGGTAGGGCCAGCAAGATCCGGACAGGTGGGTGGAAGCACCTTCTCTCCTCTCCCGCTCCCCTACCCTCCCGCGCTCGGGACCCGCTGTCACCCGGAACACTGCAGGAAAATGTGGCTGCAGCAGAAACCGCCGCAAAAGCCCGGGGCACGGGCCGACTAGGGGCGCGGGGGCAGGGACCAGGCGGTCAGGGTCACTTACCGGGCGGGGGGAGCAGCGGCAGCAGCAGGAGAGCCGCGATCGCCCAGCGCCGCAGCCGCCTCATGGTTCGCTCATAATCCTCCGGGTCCGGGGGCTGCGGCTGCGAGCGGCGCGGGGAGGGAGGGAGGAAAAGAGGGAGGGAGGAGGGCGGGGGCGGGCAGCGCCGGCGGCGAGAGGGGCGGGCGTGCGGGCCGGGCGGGGGTCGCGGGTGGGTGGCGCGGGGCTCAGCGAGCTCTGGCTGTGGCCATCCCGGCGGGGCCGCAGGGCCGGGTTAAGAGGCGAGCGGCGAGCACGTGAGCTTTGGGCCCGCCCCCCGCCCCCCAGCCGGGGCCCGGGCCACCGCTGCGGTAGGACAAAAGGGGCACCGCCCGGGGACCCTTCTTCCCGACACTCCCTCAGCAGGTGCACCCCATCCTGCGACCCCTCCGCAACCACCTCTTCGCTTAAGGATCTGCAACCCGTGGATTGGCAGGTGGAGGCTGGCCGGGTGAAAAGGGTCGTGAGCAATAACTCTGCGAAGTCCCGTCTGGGGAATTGGGTGTGGGGCGTGGCTGATGATCCTGGCGCTCCTCCAGGGCTTAGTACTCTTGAATGGGGTACCCCAGCCCCAGTGCCTCTGCTGACAGAAGGTTGTAGCATTTGGTAAGAGAGGGCTCTGTGGCGTGAGGGACAGTTGTCCTCTTTGAACTCCTACACACACACACCTCGGTGCCTCCTCCAGGACCCCTAGATCATCTATAGCAGAGGCGCTCACTGCAGCTCTCCCACTCCCTGCCTAAATCTGCTCCCCAGGCTGCCTTCTCTTGACAAAGAGGCCCTGAGTTCCTCAGGTGGGGGCATTCCAATCCTTCCCCCTAAACAAAACACAAACTGCCCAGGTCGTTTACATAAGACCAGCCTGCTTCCTTTGTTTCCTATGTCGGGATCTTATTTAAGGAGCAGAAGTTACTTGGAGCCGCCAGATGTACGTCTCTGGTCCGCTTAGGCTGCTCTGGCTATAAAATACTTGTGACCCACCTTCTCAGCCATGTCCCCAAGCCTCACTGCCCCAGCTGAGCCTTTAAACCCACTTCTTGGGTTTCTTGGGCAAGAGAGATGCAATGTCAGGGGCTGGGATCTTTGACCTCTCGGAGAGGTGGAAGAACTCAATACCTGGCTGAGATGTCCAGGAGCACGTGGGACATGACACGGGTCCCTGCCTCTGATTGGTGATGCCTGGCCTGGGGACTGAGTACGCATGGTTGTGTGGCCACCGCTAGGCCCCATCGTGACTTCCGAAGACCGTGGGCATTTTTATACCAATCCTTGGGAACCACAGGTCGCTAAGGAATAAGAGTGGAGACAGGAAACCCCTTCCTGCGTCCTCTGCTCCTTCAGGGCCTCTGCTGGGGACTGGGGAGCTGCCTCTAGCTTGTGACAGCACCCCCCACCCCCAGCTCTATTTTAGGCCCAGGAGAGGTGAGAAGGCGATTTCCCAGGAGGCACTGACATCAATGCTGGGAATGAGGTGACTTCCCCCTCCTCAACCACCTGCCACTCCAGCCCCAGATGCTTAGCAAAACTGAGCAAATTCTTCCTTCCCTCTGGAAACATCTTGAAAATCTCCAGGATGCTTGGGTGAAGGGGCTTTTGGGAAGAGGGCCTTACCATGTGGTTTCCCCTTGAAACTCAGGTTTCTGGGATGGCAAGATTGTGCGCCCCGTTTTACAGAACTCTAAGTCCCCCAGCTGCTAATGAGGGGTGTGTGTCATAGGCAAGAGTCCCATTCCTCACTGGTTAAGCCTGTCCCCACCTCTGCCTCCCTGCAGGTTCAGTGGGGACTGGTACATCTGATTCCTATACTTCCAAGCCACTTGGTATGCCAGAGCGGAGAGTGATGGTCCACCCCACCATATGTCAGGTACCATGGCACACTGGCAGACCCTGACACGGTAAGACTTCAGACAGGCTAGGTGGGGCTTTTCCACAGTGGAGGGCCCTGAGGCTGATATCTCCGTCTGTCCATCCATCTAGGCCCACACAGGGAGTCTGAATCCAAGGTTGAGTCACTGTAGTTTCTGACTCCGATACCTTTGCTTCTCCTGGGGAATCTTTCCTGGCTCTGATTGACATTGTTTTTTCTGGTGGCACCCTAAACCAGTTTGGGTTCAATTGTATGACTCTTTGGCTCCCAAATCACTTATCTTTTGGGTCCCTGGTTCTGTGTGGACCCATTTGGATGTCTTGACTGTCCTATGACTCTGTCTCACTTCCCAAGGGAAGGTTCCGTCACCCATCTTGAGCCCTCTCAGCTCCGCTACAAGGTGTCTGGCCAGCCGAGCTGGCTTTGGATTTCCTGTCTACCCCCATGGGTCAGGAGCTATTTCTGTCTTCAAACTGGTGGCCCTCCTGTTGGGAACTTCAGAAGAACAGAGACGGTCTCCCCCGTTAGACAGGCTCCTGACGGAAGTTGCTGTTTTCTTCTCGCATTGGGACTTGCCCGTGCCCCTCTTTAGAGTTGCCTATGGCATCCCTACCCCAGTGCCACAGCTATGGCCTGCCACTTTGGCTTCCACCCAGCCAAGGGGTCTTGGCTAACACCTTTTCTGTCCTTATGCCACACCTGAGGTCCCATTTACCCTCATGAGAGAGAGAGGTCTACTCCTCTTTAGAAACTCCACACTAGGGGCCCTTCTCCATGTAGCGTTTTCTGCTCTTAGGCAACTCTCTCCTCAAGTTTTCCTTGAAAAACTTGAGGGCCAAGATGGGTGGGTGAAGGGCCCAGATCTTGTTTTGGAAGCTTCAGGTAGGGGGAGGTTGACATGTGACAACCTGGGCATGTGACAGACAGGGACCGTTGCTGGTAGAGCCACTCGGGCCTGGTCCCCAGTCTGCAGCCTACACCATAGATTGGGTCTGTCCAGGGGACAGAATGAATGATGAAGGGAATAAGAACAGGCCTTGAGTGTTAATTAATTTATTTAAATACTAAGAGTTCAAGGCCAGCCAGGGCTACTTAGTGAGCCCTTGTCTCAAACGAACAAAAATATTATTGGAGCCAGGCGTGGTGATGCCGTCAGTCAGTTGGATTGCTATATATCAAGCTCCAGGCCAGCCAAAGCTACATAGTGTCTCTAAATAAATAAATAAATAAATAATAAGGACTAGGTCTTGAGGCTCTAGATTGGGGTCCCAACCCTGGTTCCCTCATGTATTCATATTTGACCCTTCTGCCTCGAAGCCTGGCTCACAGGCTGCAGAGATAGACAGACAGACAGACAGACAGACAGAGAGAGCAGCAATGGCTGAACTCCATGCATTTACAGAGTCCGAGGCATAGAAGAGGGTCTGTTGACTGGACCAGCAATAGAGGGGTGAGGAAGAACCAGCTCCCTGGACCTGGTGGAGCACCCGTGGCCCTGGTGGAGCACCCATGGGCCTTGTGGAGCACCTGTGGGCCTGGTGGAGCACCTGTGATCTACAGGCTTGCAGGCCTCAGGGATCTCTCTACTAGGATGACATGGTTCTGAAGGGTTGGGACCAGGAAGTGCTGTGGTACTTGTACAGGAAGTTCATCTTGCTTCATCTCAGACCCAGCCCAGGCAGACTGCTCTTCTCCTTTGGGCAGCCGCCCCAAACCCGCTGCTCTCATTCCAGTGGCTCTCTGGGAACCCCTGTAGCTCTCAGGCCTTACCCAGGGAGAAGGAAGCTGTTCCAGGATCCCCCACACTCCAGCCTTTGAGGGATCTCAAAGGTTCGACTGTCCCTTTTCTTCCTGGAGACTGGAGACAGCCTCAAGAGGACCTGGGACAAGAGTGACAGTGACCCTTAGCGTCCTTAACCACCTTTTATTTTTTTAACATTTTATTTTGAGACAGAGTCTCATCTCAGAAATCCTTGGCTGGCCTCAAACCTGCTATGTAGCTGAGGATACCCAGAATGCCCACCTTTTAAAGGCTGGGATTGCAGGTGTACACCAGCACTCCTGGATTGGACAGTGCTGGGGCTTGAACCTGTGGCTTTGCACATGCTAGGCAAACACTCTAAGGATTGAGCTATGTCCTCAGTTGTTCATCACCCGCCACTTATACCAGAGACATGGATAGAGGTTGTAAGACAAGAAAAAGCCAGTCTAAGTGTGTTGAGACAGTGTGCTGAACACCTCACACATGGCAGTTTGGTGCCTTTCATTTCCTGATGGAACTACCACGACCTTCATTTTCTTTTCTCTTTTTTCCTCTTTCTTTCTTTCTTTCTTTCTTTCTTTCTTTCTTTCTTTCTTTCTTTCTTTTTCTTTCTCTCTTTTCTTTTTGTTTTTCAAGACAGGGTTTCTCTGTGGTGATCCATCTGCTTCTGCCCCCCAAGTGCTGGGACTAAAGGCCTGAGCCACCACCGCCGGGCGACCTTCATTTCTCAAAGCTTATGGAGTTATGAAGCAAGACCTGGGCTTAAACTTAGGTCCATGTAGCTGCAAAGTTCATAATCAGGGCTCCCAGGCACAGTCAGATGCAGTTCGGTGGTGCTGCAACTGGCCGGCACGTGCAGGACTCTAGGACGAAGCCCAGGGAACACTAAGGGACGGCCACAGAGGCTGAGGGGACCCTGGCGAGAAGACCTGGACCTCACTGGGCTAGACAGCGGCTGGAGGAGGGACAGCGGAGGCAGGTGGCTGAATTGAGTGGGCCAGGAAGACTGAGAGAGTGAGGGTGTGGAACTTGAATTTAGCTGCAGCCAGTGACAGAGCAACTCAAGAACAAAAGACAGAGGGAACCAGGTCTTGTTTTGAGGATGTATTCTTAGGTAGGGTAGGATGAGACTTGATGAGGTCAAGGTATTTCACCACTGGGAGGGACTCAGAAACCATCTTACTCCCTCCCTCCCTCCCTTCTCTCTCTCTCTTTAAATATTTTTTAGGACAGGAACTCACTATGTAGCTCTGGCTGTCCTGGAACTCACTATGTTGACCAGGCTGACCTTGAACTTGGGAGATCTGCTTGCCTCTGCTTCCCAAGTGCTGGGATTAAAGGTGTGTGCCACCGCACAGCTGGACAGGAGTTTGTTTGTTTGCTTGTTTTGTTTCATTTTATTTTTCAAGACAGGGTTTCTCTGTGTAGCTTTGGAGCCTGTCCTGTAACTTGCTCAGTAGATCAGGCTGGCCTTGAACTCACAGAGATCTGCCTGCCTCTGCCTCCCAAGCGCTGGACAGGAGTTTTTTTTGACAGCAGGTGAAAAATTTCTCTCTACAGCGGAATTAAAAGTACCAGACAGGACAGGGAAGAATGGTCAAGGTAGGGACAGGTGCCCCGACCACTCTTGGTCCCAGGCCAGGCTGCAGGAGGTAGTGGCATTCACACAGCCTCCTTTTGCAGGGACCTAAGTTGTTCTCCAGTGTCTGTGGACAGCGGTCAGCTGGGCCCTAACCTGCCTTGGCTCACTAAAGGGCAGATTGGAGACCGACACACGGCACTCTCGCCTGGCCTCTTTGCTCTAAGTTATGAGCAAATTTATTGACAGGTCCTGAGCCAGGATTGTAAAACTTAAATAGAATAAAAAGGACGAACGGGGTGTCCGAGGAGGCTGGTGCACACAGTTGCTCTGTCTCCAGACTAACAGCTCAGGTCCTCACCCACAGCCCCCCTTTCTTCCTCCAGAAAGAGACAGAATAGCACCAGACTTCTGGCGGCTTCAACATTTAAAGAGACAAACACACAGGCAGAGATGGTGAGAAGGACCACAGCACAAACTGTAATAAAAAAAAATAGTGGCCAAGGAATCGATAGCAAGCCCATTTCTGTCTCCAGATTAATGGCTAGGCTGTAAGAAATGGGAGGAGGTCCTGCGGGAGGGAGGGAAGAGGGTGACGCACACTTGGCAGGTGAGATGCTGACCCCGGAACAGCAGTGTTCTTGGTGGGAAGCTCAGGCTAACTGGGGTGCAGGGAAGAGCTGAGAGGGCTCCCCAGAGGGCCTCCAGCCTCGGTCTGGGCTCAGGGGAAAGGTTGGTGCGGGGTTCCAGCTAAGTGCATGGGGGAGGGAGCGCTGGGAGCACCGCAGCCCTAGCCCCTCCTCTGCTTCATATGTTCCCGAGGATCTGTGGGAGCGTGGGGGGCTGGGGGAGGGGACACAAACAGCCATTTCAGAAACCGGGAGAGTCCACATGCTAGTGGGGAAGGAGGCTGCCATGGGGGTGGGCAACACCAGCTAACCCTTGGCTCTGGGAGGAGGCAAGTCTTAGTGGGGGTGGGGCAGAGTGGTGGTGGCAGGAAGCTGGGCCACACTGCTCCAGCTTCCCTGTGGTCCCTCTCATGCCAACCTGTCTCTGTGGGCAGCTGCTTGTGGCTGGGCAAACCTACTGCAGAGTTCTGTCGGCTCTCACTCGTGGATGGAGGTAGAGGGCATTCCCAGTTTGGAATCCTCCAGTCAAAGCCCAGGCAGATTGGCGGTGTTTTTGTAGCACAGAGCTGAGCGCTGCAGTCGCTTGCTTGTACCCCAAAGGTCTGGGACTCCTGGCTCTTTTTGGGGTGGTCTTAGGCTTTGGTCCTCCTTGTCCCAGTCAGCTCTGGTCAGTGGGCAGAACCAACATAGGTATACCTGAATCTAGTCCTGCTATTTGGAGTGGAGGGGTTCATAGGAGCATCCTTCTGCCAGCACTGAGCAGGGGCTGGGCCTGGGAGACAGGGAGACAGGACACTTGGAGAGGCTGGGGGCCCCAAAACTATCGAGAGCAATGAGATCCTATACCAGCTGGCAGAGAGAGGGGAAGCAAGGGGGAAAGCTAGGGAGTGGTAGAGACCTTGAGGGGAGCTGGTCAGTCTGCTGGGGAAGAGCACCAGGGTGGCTCACTCAGAATCCTCAGATTCTGTGGGCTGTCTTCCCATAGGCCTGGGTCTGTATGGACTTTGCTGGTCTGTCTGAGGGTTGCCAGAGAATGGGGGTCTGGAAAGTTCTGTGGGTGGCCAAGGGCAGCCAGGAGGCTAGGGGTCTTGACCCAGGATGCGGAAGAGGAAAGGAGAAACCATATCTGCTACCGCAGAGACCGGAGGCTCTTGGGACAAAAGATGAGGTGGTTTAGCCAGATGGTCCCTGGCTTCTTCTCAGCACTGCCACCAGGGAACTGAGTCTTGCGTTGGTGGCCAGAGAGTGCCAGGTCGGGGTCAGAGCAGAGGTCCATAAGAGCGAGCTGGTCAGAAGGTATGCGCGGGGCGGGGGCATGTACAAACACCTACCCGTCCTCCAGACCCTGACACTTTGCTTCTAGTCCTGGCACCTCACCAAGCCTCTGCGGGTTCAGCTGGTACCATTTTGCTCTGGGATACCTGGAGTCTGGCTGCCACTTCCCTCCTTTATCCCTGAGATGGGATGGCTGGCTAGGGGGCGGAGTCCTAATACAGAGTGGGGCGCAATCAGAGCCAGGGAACCCTGTGGCCTGTGGGGACAGGCACACATCCAGTAAGACGAAGGGAGCCTGCTGGGTTGGGCGGAGGACAAGGAAGCACGTTGAAGGTGGAAGCCTTTGTTTGGGCTTGCCACTTCAGGGCAGCCAGAGCTGTGCGCTTCTTTTGGGTCTAAGGTCTGAGGTTGGGGTTGGTCACAGAGTGGAGCAGAGGTTGTTCCACTCGGTGGCTGTGCCCTTTGGGAGCTGCAGGAAGCAGGACAGAGTCTGTGCCCAAGCTGAATCCGAAGGTGGTGATACAGGCAGCAGTGGGAAGCCCCAGCTCCAAGTGGGCGAGTGTCTGTTGGGGGGGAGGGGTGGCTGCAGGGGAGAGCTGGATCGGAAGGCCTGAGGGCCTCCCTATGCAATTCTTTCCGTGTGGATAGCTCCCCCCCCCTCCCCAGACAGGGTTTCTCTGTAGCCTTGGAGCCTATCCTGGAACTAGCTCTTGTAGACCAGGCTGGCCTCGAACTCACAAAGATCCACCAGCCTCTGCCTCCTGAGTGCTGGGATTAAAGGCGTGCGCCACCACCGCCCAGCTTGGGGGGTGGATAACTTCTAGAAAGTGAGAAAGACATTGCTTGTCACTCATTTTGAAGGGACCCCAGGACTTATTTTAGCTAGCCACACTCGCTCATTCTCCCCCTGCCAGCAGCCACCCCTGCCATGAACTGTACAGCAGGGAGTGGGGAGGAAGGGGAAGGGAGAGGAAAAAGAGTGCAGCCCCTGATGCCGTTCACCTCACTCGGGGTTCTGGAGGGGAGACAGGGACTGGCCCGAGAGGGCATGTCCACAAGCTGTGGCTGAGCTCAGCAATGATCGGATCTACTCCTGTGTGTGGACGATAGTCTAGGGCAAAGCCCGGCCTCGTGCTGGGCACTCTGGTGATGTTTGCCAGGGGGAGGCACAGTTGGGGTGGGGCAAGCTGAGATCCCAGTGCTTCTGGCATTAGACAGGGCAAAGAGGAGACTGGGCAGGCAAGGCTCATCCTTGACGAACTGGGCACCCTCAGACCAGCGTGGGGAGTGGTTGCCTGGTAGGGAAAGGGCTCACCACGTGGAACGATGCCTCTCGGTAGCGGTAGCTTTCTCAAGAACCCGCTTCTTCCTCCGGGGCATGGCGCATGCAGCTGTCCACGCAGCTGCCCGCAAGTTTGGTTCCACACCCTTAAGTTCTCTTGGGAAGGTACAGAGTGGAGACAAGGGATCACCGCTGGGGCTCTCAAGGAAAGCTGCTGCTTAGAAGCTGGAGCTCTGACTGGGGGGAAGACGGACCTAGATGGCACAGTGGGCAGGCCTGACCTCCATCTGGTATCACATATCCCAGCGGCAGGAGAAGAACAGAAGAGGCCTCCCTCTGGGCTCTCTCTCTCATCCGTGCCCTCCTCTCACTCATGCATCTGATACCACAGGTAACCGTGATGGGGCCGGCTGTGCCAAGAGCCCCTTGACCGGCAAGATGAAGGGGAAAGCTCCCAAGAGCAGGAAGGGCCTGCTCTGTCCTCAGCTTCTTCCACTTGAAGTCTCTCTTCCCTGTGCTAGCTTGGTCCTCTCCTCGCTGTCACTCTTTACTCAGGACTTCCAAACCTCTTCCTCAAAGTCAGGCACCGTGGTTCACACCTGGATTCCAGCACCAGGAAGCCATTCAGGAAGGTTGAGAGTTCGATGCTAGTCTGGGCTAAAAGGTGAGACACTGTCTCAAATGAGATGAATAAGACAGGCCTCTTCCACAAACTGCACCCTGTATTTCAGCCCTGGATTGCAAATAGGCTTAAGGGCGTTGCTGTTTTGCGTCCCAGCAAATTCAGCAAGTCCAAAACATTCCCTTTTAAGGACTTTCTAAGTACAGTACTAACTGTAGGAAACACGTAGAAAAGCTGATAAATTTGACTGTACACAAGGTGTATGCACAGCAGAGATCACAAAGCACAGTTAAAAGAGAAGCCATCAATTACAAAGATGCTCAGAGTTAATAAAAAAGGGGCTTAGCACCCTAGTGCACGGAGGGCTCTTTACAAACCATGGAGAAGGTGATCAATAACCCAGGGAAATGAGCGCAGAAAACTCAGATGAGCAAACAGGAGAACTCGTCTAACAAGGTTCATTGTAAGAAAAGCTGAAGATCAGGACTGCACCCACACACTCCCGTTCATCAGATTGCTGGGGGCCAGCAAGCCTGACAGCATACAGTGTTTAGCAGGGGACATGGTAACAGTGAGAGTGTGTGTGTGTGTGTGTGTGTGTGTGTGTGTGAGTGCATGTGTGTTTAAAGTCGTTTGTCGTTTGGCCACTCGAGTGAAAATCACAAACGCAGGCCCCCTCTGATCCAACATCGCTATGTCAGGACTTTATTACTCATTTCTTGTAAACCCTTATTTGCTGCAGCGAATCTGTGTCCATCCGTAAGAAACCGGTTAAACAAAGAACAGCAGATTCAGACAATGGCACATTTAGCAGTGGGGGGGAATAAGGACACTTTTTAGTAGTTATAAACTATTGAGGATACACTGGGGGGAAAGAGCGCGTGTGGCGCCACTCGGCCCACGGCACAGTGAGACAGTTGGAGGCCTGGGCACTCGTGCCGACCTGAGGACGGGTGCGGAGTGCAGACTTTTACATGAAGCCTTTCATAATTCTTGAGTTTTGAGTGCATATGCAAGCTATATATAGGCATGCTATATATATGCCATATATATATATAGTGCCGTATATATGCATACATATATATTTCTATCTATGGAAGGAGAGAGAGAGTCCCACTAAATAGACCATCACCTTCCTTCTTCAGGAGTGTTAGGTTACGTGTTCACCGTGCCCTGCTTATTATAAAAATGTAAAGATTGTCTGTTTCTTCCAATAATTCTTATATACACATCGCGGGGTGCTGTACACACAGAGAACCTGATTTGGGCCGGTCCCCCTCTAGGCTCCTCACAGCCCAACACCAAACTGCATTGCTTCATTACCCCACCTTCCTCTTCCAGTTTTTCTGGCTGCACTGCAAGCCCAAGGCCATGCCAGGCCTAGCTCGGCTGCCACACCTAGGCCACCTGGTGTCTGGTACCTCTTGTGTCTTCTAGGAAAGGGTGTGAGCATTGGGGCTTAGCCTCAGCTGCTGGCTCCCGAGGAGGCCCTCATCTCCTCCACCCTCCCACTGCCTGATTTCCTGACCCACGGTTCTCATCTGCTGACGGACATGGGCTCTCCTTGGCTTTGCAAGCGCTTTGGCTCAGCCCTTCTTGTCCTGCTGCTGTTCTCTGAACTAACCCTGTGACTCAGAAGTTAGGAAGGGTCTGACAAGCCGGGCAGTGGTGGCACACACCTTCAATCAAAGCACTAGGGAGGCAGGCGGATCTCTTTGAGTTCGAGGCCAGCCTGGTCTACAAGAGCTAGTTCCAGGACAGGCTCCAAAACTACAGAGAAACCCTGTCTCGAAAAATAAAAAGAAGGGGTCTGACAACATGCCAGGCAGGCACATCCTGTAAATCCCAGCACTGGGCAAGCTGAGGCCCTGGGGCAATGAATTCAGGGCCAGCCTGGGTTACACGGAGAGAATGCGTGTGTGTGTGTGTGTGTGTGTGTGTGTGTGTGTGTGCGCGTGTGAGAGAGAGAGAGAGGGAGGGAGGGAGAGAGACAAGAGAGACACATACACAGAGACTCTGGAGAGACAGACAGAAAGAGATACATATACAGAGACTGTGGAGAGACAGAGACACACAGTATGAATAAATGGTAGAATCCAAGAGGACATTGAGCTGAATCCCTTCTTTACTTGGTCAGTGAAAGTCCAAATTCTCAGGCTCTGCAGAGTGGGAACACTGACAAGCCTGCATGTCACCATGGCCATACAATTCAGCAAGGGACCCCCCCAAAACCCTTAGTCCTCATTTTTTAGTCCAACAAGTGCCAAGCTTTGGCATGAACAGAATGCACCCCTGAGCGTCTAAGGCCCTGTCTCTGGGGTTCTAATACCAGAGATGCTTTGCACGAGGCAGGGATCAAATCCAACGCTTTGTACGTAACAGGAAAGTGTCCTACTACTGAGCTAGAGTCACAGTCCTTAGTCCTTGGCTTTCTGAGACAAAGCCCTACCTTGTAGCTCAGGTGTGCTTTGGACTTATTACTCTCCAGCTTTTGCTAAGATTATAGGTGTGCCCCATCATGAGCTTGACTCTTACCATTGCAGATTCTGATTCTGCAGGGATGGGTAAGAGTCCAGAAGCCTGCTTTTATTTTATGTCATTTTAAAGAAAGATTTATTTATTTGTTATGTATAGTGTTCTGTCTGCATGTATGCCTGCACAGACCTCATTATAGATGGTTGTGAGTCACCATGTGGTTACTGGGAATTGAACTCAGAACCTGGAAGAACAGCCAGTGTTCTTAACCGCCAAGCCATCTCTTCAGTCTGCTTGCATTTATTTAGGAAAAAAAAACAATTGGGGGACCTGCTTTGTGTCTGTGTATTTGGTATATGTGCACAGAGACACAAAGGGGCCAGGGGAGGACACTGGTTGCCCTACACTTTAACTCTCTGCCTCATTCCCCTGAGGCAGAGAGACAGAGAGAGACACATACACAGAGACTCTGTGGAGAGAGAGACAGCGACACAGAGACAGTATGAACAAAAGACAGTGTCTGAGAGGAGACAGGGTCTACTGCTGAACCTGGGGCCAAGTTGGCAGTCAGAATGCCCCATGGATCCTCCTGTTCCCATCCTCACAGTGTTGGGGTTCCGGTGTGCACAGCTGTGCCAGGCTTTTCTTACGGGCACTGGGGTTCCGGTGTGCACAGCTGTGCCAGGCTCTTCTTACGGGCACTGGGGATTCAAACTCAGGTTATCATGCTTGTCCAGAAAGTGTCTTTACCCTTGAGCCATCTCCTCCACCACTGGGACCTGCATTTTCAGGGGGACCCAGACTCACTGTGTCTGAGATGGGCCTTAAACACTTGATTGTCTTGCCCCCATTATTTCCCACGGACAGGAATTATAAACCCTGCCACCACTCCAATGAGGGCTGGTGCTCCTAGTAGAGAGGAGAGGCACGGTGAAGGTTCTGGATAGCTAGACCTGCACCGAGTGGTTCTGGCAGTCTGCCTTAAGTTGCAAGCATGCAAGACACTTTTAGGGTCAGAGATGATTTGTGTGTATTTGGCAAACCCTGCTGACTGAGGTCAGTGCCAGACACATCATTTGGTTTTACCAGCCCGTGCTGTGGAGGGGCAGAGTGCAGTCCCATGGGTTCCTGTGGGGAAGGTGGAAGTCTGTGACCTCAGGAGGAAATCAAGAAAAGAGTCTTCTAGGACCTTCGAGGAGAGAGGAGCACTCACAGCTCCAACACCCTTCTGCCTTCTTTCCAAGTGACGTTTTTCTCTCTGCTTGGAGGCTACAGACAGAGTTGGCCAAGCTAATGAGCCTTGAGGTGCGCATGCTTCAGAATAGCGCTTGAAAAGAACCACACAGAAACCCAGAGCTGCCCCCAGTCTCCTCTCTGGCCTGCGGTCCAGGCACACACAAGCTATGCCTCCCCTCTGCTGGCAATGCTACCCGTGCCTGCCTACACTCTCAGCAGTAGCCTGAGTGCCGGTTCCCTGTGTCCACCCTGGTTGTTGAAGGACACGTGGTCGGTGTCATAAGAAAGGGGGTGTCTGGATAACCCTCCCGTGTTCTTCCCATGCTCCGTCTCATAGGAAAGGGGGTGCTCAGATACCCACCCGTGTTCTTCCCATGCTCAGGGTCATAGGAAAGGGGGTGTCCGGATACCCGCCCGTGTTCTTCCCATGCTCCGTCTCATAGGAAAGGGGGTGTCCGGATACTCGCCCGTGATCCTCCCATGCACTTTGGGCCAAGTTGATCTGTACAGTCCTCAGACTCTGATAGAGGAACCCGGGCCCTTTGGGGGAAGAAGTAGCACGCAAACTCTGGGGCTGTCATTAGTTGCTCTCCTTGACGGAAGGGCATAGAAAATCCTTGTCCCAGGTAAACAGAGTCTTAGTTCCTTCAGTAAACTAGAAAACAAAAATATAGATTTGCACAGACTTTTGACCAAGTACTTTCTGAAGACTTGATGAGCAATATGGCTACTAAGAGCTCATCGGGTTAGCATCACCAGTCAGCATAGCCGTTCTGCTCTTGGTGAGCAGGGCTGTTAAGGAGGGCAGAGAGGAGAGAGTGGAGCTACACTGGGCAGGGCTGTTAGGAATCCTGACTTCGATATCCTTGCACTACAATTGGCTGGGAAAGTGGCAGTACACATATATTTTGCTTTTTCTGACTTCGGTTTTCCTTACTAGAACAAGGAAAGACTCTCACGTTTCCACCCAGAAAGGCTTCACTGAGTTTAAGGAGAATTCCCAGTGCCCCTTCCCACACTTTCAGCCAGGGGGTATTGTGTGTTAGTGCTAACGACCACGCCAGTAATAACTCTGCATCAAGCACTGGCATATATCCTGCAGGATGCAGCAGCAGTGATGAACCTGCACGGGAGATCACAGGCTCATAGAAATAGCGTATTAAGTGCAGGTAATTCACACAAGATCATTAACCCCTGACTCATCCCCAGGGGCACCAATGCCCCTCTCAGAGCCTCCTGTGGGCTGTGGGAGCCTTCTGACACGGGGGACGAGTGGCTTCCTAGGAACCCCAAGGTGCAGGTACTTGTTCTGTGTCAGCTGGGGTTCCATGAGTACCTTCCTTCCTTCCTGTGGGGACAAGCAGAGGGCGGGGAGGTCTCGCTCACCACCTCACACCTCCGCCTTTGAGGCATGGTGCCTTCAATCTGGCCGGTGTAAAGAGAAGAGCGCATACATTAGCGGGTCTGTCCCAGAGCAGGCGGCACCACACGCACCGCACCGCACCGGAAGTTCTCTGAGAAGCAAGTCCCTGCCAGAGCTTAATAGCCCATGCCGGTCCATTTGGCAGAGGCAAAGCACTCCCCCGAACCTCTTCAGCCTCTAGCCCAGAGAGACAGAGTCACATTACCGAGGGACAGGCCACAGGGTTGCCCTACAGCCCTAGACACGCCCTCCCGCAGAAGGGCACAGGACTTGTCTGAGGTTCTCAGGCTGCCAATCTCCAAGGATGCCATCTCCATCAGAAAGTTGGCTGATGGGAGTAACCGGGCCCTGGCAGTTTCTGGTAAAAACACTGAAGTCCTACAATGTGCCAGGTTCTTCCTAGACCTTGGATCCAGGTGCCTCAGAATCTTGAGGGACCTGAGAGAATGCATTGTCCAGGCAGAAGTCTCCATGAAGACTGTTTTGTTTTATGGGGATAAAAATCCGAGGAGACAAGGGATGAAGACAGTGTGGTGCCGGGCGTGGTTTCACAATGGAAATCCAGCACTTAGGCAGTCAGGTAGGAGGCCCATGACGATGTGTCCTGTCAGGGCTACACACTGTCACTCTATAAAACAAACAAAAACAAGAAAAAAACAGTGTCTGTGATTTTAGTAGCAGGGTGGGTGACAGAAAACCGCCGCAGGGGAGCCCTGCTTCCTGAGAATGCAGAGCAAAGGGGGTCAAAGGGACAAACAGGATCAGTAGAACACAAGACTCACTCCTACCAGCGAGGGGTGTGCAGTTTGCAAAAACCCGGCGGGTATTAAGACTGCTTCTATCTACTCAGAGCTGCTGGAGACGAAGCAGCAGGCTGGAAGCCAGAACTAACAGCCATGTATTACCCAAGGAAGCTGGTGACCCACAGTCCCAGCCCCACAGCGGGCCACCCTAGCACCCAAGCAAAAGGCACCCCCTTTATCCTCGGTTTAACAGCTCCATTAATTACTTTCAGGGGATAATTTCTGGTCTCTCTAATTAACTAAGACAGTGATTAAAATCAAGTCCCCCATAGAATTCCTTGAATTCAGAGCACGAGGAAGTGCCAAGCAACTTTTCTTAGCTTCTGCTTGTTCACGAATAAATGCCACCTTAAAGAGCAGCTTCGGGAGAAACATCCAGGGGAGAAAGCTCCGGCTGTCCAAGAGGAGCCAGGAGACAGAGTCCATCAATCTGCCTGTTTGTCAGTTTCAGAGAGTTTGGCATTTCTGAAAACTGTAGGCAGCTGTCAAACTGCCCACCCCAGACTGCTACTGAATCAGAAGGAAAAGGATGCTGAACTTCAGTGTGGAACAGCCAGGGAGATGCGGGAGCCAAGGCTCCTGCATGGGGTCCTGGCTCTTGAGGAGAAGCCGGGGCCTATCAGCTTTGCACTTGGACTGGGATGCACTTCCGAGTCCCCAGAGATCCAAGGCTTGAGCCCTGGAAACATTAGGGGGCAACACAAGCTGGCCTTGCTTCCTGTCGCAGAGAAGTGAGCAGATGCTGTCTCGGAGGGAGCCGTGGGGAAGTGTTTATAGAGGGAGGGACGGCAATTAGACAAGGGAAGGCCACCTCACTGACCTTTCTGTGTTCTTGACTCTCTTCCTGGATGTGTTCCTTAAAGGAAGAGGGAAAATAGGTTAAGGATGTAAGGGAGCTATGGGGGGGGGGCGCCGAGGAACTGGGCCTGGTGGGTGAGCTGCTGCAGCCTCATTTGGCCTCCTGCTGTTGGGAGGGCTGCAGAAGCTCAGTCCAGGCTGGGAGCTGGAGGAGACCTGGGCAGAGCCTCCCGGGCTACGATGAATGCAGCCTTCTGTGGATCCTGCCGGTGGCTCACTCTATAGGACGAGAGCAGAGCAGGTGCTTTGAGATTCCCCAGGCCCAGGTGGGAACTGGAGCTGCCCTCTTGTGAGTGACCCCAGTGAAACTAAAGATAGCAAAGCCCCAGAGAGTGGGTGCTCACGACAGCTTTTTTTTTTTTTAGAGTTTTTTAAAATATTTATTATTTATTTATTTATTTATTATGTATACAATATTCTGTCTGTATGCCTGAAGGCCAGAAGAGGGCGCCAGACCTCTTTACAGATGGTTGTGAGCCACCATGTGGTTGCTGGGAATTGAACTCAGGACCTTTGGAAGAGCAGGCAATGCTCTTAACCACTGAGCCATCTCTCCAGTCCCTCACGACAGCTTTTATTTTCTTCATGCTGCTGCCTTCCCGGACCACAGGGGTGAACACATTCGCTTCCCAGGGCCTTTTTTTTTGTTTTGTTTTGAGTCAAAACCAATACTAAAATCAAGGCCGACTTAGGCTGATATTCAGACGAATGGGGTGGGGGCTGGGGAGATGGCTCCCCTGTTAAGGGTGTAGTACTCTTCAGACCGGTTCTCAGAACCTGTGCGGGACAACTCCAGGGGGCTCTGTGGCCTCTGGCCCCCTAGAGCACCTGTGCTCATGTGCCTATACCTACACACAGATACATAATTAAAAATAAAAAATAAATCTTAAAAAACATAAATGGAGACAAAAAAGCTAAAGAACCGGGGAGTACAGATATTATCCAAAACTCATTCCGAAGACTCCAAAGTGATCATGTTTAATAAAGCAAAGTAGAATACCATGCATTTTCATAAAAGGATTTTTTTTTTTTTTGGTTTGTCTGTTTGTTTCTGGGTTCAAACTTAGGCTTTGGTGTGTAAGAGGCAAGTGCTCTACCTGAGCTAAGAGTGCTGAGCAAGAGTTCTCCCTTAGCCCAGGAGAGACTTTCTGTCATAGCTGAGTGCTCGTGTCTCAAGTCCTAGGAGACCTGATAATCTGTTCACACTTCTGTCAGGGAGACTCCAATGGCTACGGAACAGGAGTTGGGGGTGGAAACTTCCTATTATGTATCTTTTCCCATTTTGCATATAAACTTATTAGACAGAAGCGAGTCCCCCACTCCACTCCACACACTCAAACTCCTGGACTAGGGCTGTGGAAAGGGCAGGACAGTCTGAACCCTCGCTCAGTCTGGATGTTTTGGGATTGCTAGTTCTGCTCTGGACGATACAAAGACTTGAAGGTTGAATTCTTCCTCAGCTATGCTTGATAAAGACACATTGGTCTTAAGCCGGGCAGTGATGGTACACACGCCTTTAATCCCAGCACTTGGGAGGCAGAAGCAGGCTGATCTCTGTGAGTTCCAGACCAGCCTGGTCTACAAGAGCTAGTTCCAGGATTGGCTCCAAAGCTACACAGAGAAACCCTGTCTTGTAAATAAATAAATAACAAAGACACTGGCCTTAAACAAGCCTGGGCTCGTTTTATTTTTCTTTAGTTGGCCATTTAATTTTTTGTGCTGCCTATTGAACCTGGGCCCTTGTGCCCGCTAGGTAAGCTCTTTACCACTGAGCCACATACCCAGTCAAAGCCTGGGCTCTCTATGAAGGTATACGTGGTTCTAACCCTAGAAAAGAAGGAAAAAAAAAAAAAAAACCCAAAGCATTTGGAAGCCGGCAGCGACAAGGAACTACGGCACACCTCCCCCACACACGCAATCTGTAGGTTCATTCCTAGGCCAAGAGCCGTTCCTGGCCAGCAGGGCAGGTGCATTTGCATGCTCTATCTGGGCCAGGACTACCCGGAGGCAGCCCCTGGCCCAGGCCACAGTGAATGCTTCAGCCGTGTGGATGGAGCACAGCCAAGCGGAAGGGCGGTGCAGAACCACAGACACTGAGCGGTCCGAGTGGACAGGACCATCCACCGGGTGGGTTGTAGACGACCAGAGAGGTCCTAGAGAGCCATCTGCTGCCCTTCGGGGCAGGAGGACCCACCTTTGGCTCTTGTTCTTGCTCCTTGCACGCAAAGAACGAAAGGGCAGCTGCTGCAGGAGCATCATCTCGTCTTTGGAGAAGACAGGGCTATGGGCAAGGCTTCCAGTATCCGTCCAGTACAGAACCTGTCCTGGCCAGAACCAGACCCGGGCCCTAGCCTGGCCTGCAAGATCATACCAGCCTTGTCTGCCATCTTGTGGCTAAATGTCACCTCTGCATTTAGTGATAACAGGTAAGGACCTCGGGCTCTATCCCATGGAAGGATGGTATGTATCATGCTCCTCTATAGGGAAGAATTTAGTTCCATTTTGGCCCGAGATGTGTCACAATTCACCAAGGACTGTAAACCAGAACCATGGTGGTGCCTGTGGGAGAGGCCTGACTCACCCAGGTTAGGTAGAAATATATAATGAAATCTTGTCTTGAAAACAAAAACCAGACAAACAAAAAAGTGAAGAAGAGGATGAAGAGGAGGAGGAGAAGGAAGAAGAGCAGGAAGAGGAGGATGAAGAAGAGGAAGAAGTGATATAGCAGCTGGGCAGTGGTGGCGCACACCTTTAGTCCCAGCACTCAGGAGGCAGAGGCAGGCGGATCTCTGTGAGTTCGAGGCCAGCCTGGTCTACTAGAGCTAGTTCCAGGACAGGCTCCAAAGGCTACAGAGAAACCCTGTTTCAAAACAAAACAAAACAAAACAAAAAAGAAGTGACACAGCATAGAAGAAACAGAGAAACAGAGAACAGAGCAAGGACGGCAGGATGCTGAGTAGCTTGGACCAGGGCTGTGCTCAGTCTCCATCCGTGAATGCAAATGAGATTAAATTAACTCAGAGGCTGCCAGGGCTCTAGAAAGCCCACTTCCTTTGCTTACTGAAGGCGCTTCCCTACCCCACTCTAGGAGTTTCTGTCAAGTCCTGACGTGTCTGTCTTTCTGGGGCAGTTGTGACCTCACCAAGTGGGGGGGGGTCGGGGGAATCTCTGTGGCTTGTCCCTCCACTCTCTACCTTTGTGTCTCTGTGGCTGGACACAATGTAACTTACTTCTTTGCTTAGAAAACCCTCAATTACCCGAAACCAGATCAGAGAGATGGCTGAAAACCAAGAAGCTGATGTAGAATCGTCAATATCAGGAGGCTGGGAAAGGAAATCTTTGCTGCCAGAAGTTCCAGAATCAATCTGTCTTTAAATAGACTAACTGCAGATCTGAACTGAAGCCCTCAAGAAGACGTCATCCTGAGATGGGAGAGGGTGTCTGCATACAATCCAGGTCTGGCCTCCAGGAACTGCTGTCCCTGACCCAGCAGCAGAAGGCCATATGCTCTGAGTCCTTTGGGAATATAGGACAACGTGCAGAAAGGACATCAAGAGCGGCTTGGTTGGGCCATTGCTTTTCTGTGTTATACAGTGAGCTAGACCTGGTGAGCCATGCCTTTCATCCAGCACTCAGACCCCTTCTATGCTGTGAGTTAGGCTGTCTAGTCAGTCGTAGTCAGGACCCCACCACCACCACCACACACACTCACCCTGCCCAGCACAGTACCTGAAGCGTAACGACACTGACTTCACTGCTGTGGGAAGGAAAGATGAACATAAAAAGGTGAAGTGGCAGGCAGGTGAATGACAAGTGGCATTCTGGGGAACGAAAAGCCCCGCTTGCACATCTGCTGTAAGTCCTGGGAATTACAGTCACAGGGCAGAGACTCCCTGTGCCGATCTGAAGCTACTGACATCATGACAATGCAAGAGGAGGATGCTCCAGAAGTGTGGCTCGATGGGAAACCTGGCACTTAGGTTATTAGATTCCCTGAAAAGCAAAACAAAGAGTTACTGTAGGGCCAACAATTCTACTCCTATGTATTTGTTTCCGGAGAACGGAAAGCAGGCATTTGGACCGATATTCACGTAATGTTCCCTAAAGGGTTGTCCACAATGTCAAAATGTAGAAAAATCCAAACAGATGAATGAACAAGCAAATGTAATACATAGGATGGAGAGATGCCTCAACGGTTAAGAACAGGTTACAGAGTAGTGGTGGTACACGCCTTCGGTCCCAGCACTTGGGGGTTAGAGACAGGTGGATCCCTGAGTTTGAAGCCGGCCTAGTCTAGAGAGCGAGTTCTAGGACAACCAGGGCTACATAGAGAAATCTTGCCTCAAAACAAGAAACAAACAAAATATTGAAAATGTATCTATTCACACAATGGCTGTATTACTCGAAAGAAGTGAAGCTGTGACAGGCACAAAAACATGGATGAACCTTAGACATCAGACTAAGCCAGGCACTGGGACACATGACTATGATTCCTGCACCCAGGAGGCAGAGGCAGGACACAAGTTCTAAGCCCGGCAGGGCTGTACAGAGACACTCGGTCTCTTTAAACAAGCAAATGAAGTTTTAAACTATGGAGAATAATCTGGACCCAGAAGGACAGTGTCAGGTCTGATATGAAGCAGATTACAAATGACCAGGGCTACAGGCAGAGAGGACATGGGAATTATCAGTTAATATCTATGGATTCTGTTCATGGCTCAGGAAGTTTTGAAACAGTGCTGCTGGCTTCACAGTACTGTAAAAGTTAATTAATGTCAATTAATATATTCTGGAAAATGACTAACATGTGCCAGGCACAGTAGTGCATGCCTTTCATGGAGAGATTGCACCTCAAAAAACCAAAAAGGGCTGGGTATGGGGGTGCATGCCTTTAATCCCAGCACCGGGTGGGTGGGTGGGGAGACAAGGGGATCTCTATGAGTTTGAGGCCAGCCTGGTCTACATAGAAAGTTCTAGGACAGACAGGTCTACATAGAAAGACCCTGCCCCCCAAAACGAACAAACAAACTACCGCCAACAAAAAGGGCTCAATTCGTATATTTTTAAAAATCTTTAGAGGATGGCTCAGTGGGTAAAACATTTGCCCTACAAACATGAAGACCTGAGTTCAAACTCTCAAAATTCATGAATTAGCACCTGTAGTCTTAGTGCTCCTACATCCCATACACATACACAAAAAATAAATAAAAATGTAAAACCCTTAATGTTATAGGATAGGATTTATTTTCTTTAAAAACTTTATTTAATGTGTACAGGTATTTTGCTTGCGTACTCTGTGTGTGAAGTACCCATGGAGGCCACAAGAGGGCATCAGATTCCCTGGAACTGCAGTTAAAGCTGGTTGTGAGCTACCATGTGGGTGCTGGGAATCAAACCTGGGTCCCCTACAACAACAGCCCATGCTCTTAACTGCTGAGCCATCTCTCTAGGCTCTGATTCTTTTTACATTATGTATATATGTGTGTGTCTGTCTGGAGGTACAATCACAGGTGCCAGTAGAGGCCAGAAAAGGGTGTCAGAGCCTCTAGAACTGGAGTTACAATTGTTATGAGCCACCTAGCCCAAGTGCTAGGAAACACTGCACATGCTCTTAACCACTGAGCTGTCTCTCTCGCTCCTGAAACTACAGCTCAAAGGACAGCCTACTGTCTTCAGAAATAAGTGCTAAAGTAATAAGGAGTGGAGCAACAATCACCTTATATAAATGTGGCAATTGTTCAACGGCCACACACTCCTCCTATACCAGCGTACCCACTCCTTCCG
The DNA here is from genome assembly GCF_014885135.2 of Alexandromys fortis. Classification (NCBI taxonomy): domain Eukaryota; kingdom Metazoa; phylum Chordata; class Mammalia; order Rodentia; family Cricetidae; genus Alexandromys; species Alexandromys fortis. The sequence continues at coordinate 14,719,187 of NW_026067974.1, read as the reverse complement.
CAACTTAGCTGCTGCTGCTTCTCCCATCAGGAGACAGAGCCCACATTCCCACTTCTCTTTTGTTTTTGTTTTTTTGTTTTTTTTTTTTCAAGACAGGGTTCCTCTGTATCTTTGACTGTCCTGGAACTAGCTCTTCTAGACCAGACTGGCCTCGAACTCACAGAGATCTGCCTGCCTCTGCCTCCCGAGTGCTGGAATTAAAGGTGTGTGCACCACCACCACCACCTGGTACACATTCCTATATCTTAAATCTAACCTATTTTCATTCACAGAGAATACTGGACGTAAGAGAATTGTTTTCTCTACAGCCTAGGACTGACAGCTTCCATTTGGGGAAGGATGTTTATGACTACTGCATAACCAGCTGGTCTGCCTTACTGCAGACACAATACATATGTGTAACATATGTTAGACGTTTCTCATACAATGTAAAGGACGTCACGTGGTGTCAGATGTACCGTCTTTCCTATTAATACTCAAAACTCCAAGATAAAGATCTCCTACCCATAGCTGACTCCTGGTCAGTAAGTCACTTACCTTCTGGTCCTGTCATGGGGATAAAGATGGAATGTCACCAGAAAGTCAGTTTGGTGAGAATGGTGGTGCACTCCTTTAATCCCAGCACTTAGGAGGCAGAGGCGGGAGGATCTCTGTGAGTTTGAGGTCAGTCTGGTCTACAGAGCATGTTCCAGGACAGCCAAAGATATAGAGAAACCCTGGCTTAAAAAACCAAAACCAAAATCAAAAAACCCTGTGGTCTTTACATCTGTTTCTCCTCACTTAGTATGCTCACGAAGCCTAGTCACGTACCAGTACCTTTTCTGCGCTACTGCCCAACAGCATTCTACTGTATATATATACAAAATTCTGTTTATCGCTTATATTTAAATGTTTTTCTCACTATTGTGAGCAGCGCTGCTAAGAACATCCGTGTGCACGTTTTGTGTGACTCTGTCTTCATTTCTCCTGAATAGATGCCCATAGGTAAACTTGCTGGCTCACGTATTAACACTGTGTTTAACATATTAAGAATTTTATGGCCCTTGAATTATTTTTTAATGATGCCATTATGAGGGGAAAGGGGAAGAAAGAAAAATCCCTGAAAATGCTGGGCATTTGGAGTAGCTCTGCCTTCTTTAATTTCTTAGAATAAACAATTAATTCCCTAGTAGGAAATAATAACGTTATACATTGTTGGAAACACCTGGAAACCAGAGGTCTCACCCCACTGAGTTCCTTCTTGACAATCTTCAGAAGCACGCGCAATCACAGGAGGAAAGCAAGCTACACAGCCCACGTAGGTGGTGGATGACCCTGTTAAAAACAGCAGTTCCTGGCCAGCAGGCAGATCCAAATCAGAGGATTTTCCAGAAAAGGGCTGTCTCCCAGCATTGATGAACTCTTCTGACATCTTCCCGGACAAACGGAAAGTTGTTGCTGTGCCCCTGGAAAAGAGGAAGGGAGAGGAGCAAGTGTGGTGAGAGGGGCTTCCGAGGCTACCCCTCTGAGGGGCTCATGCCACATGCTAGGCCCCGGCACTCAGACAGCTGGGAAGCCCTGACTTTCACCTCAGAGTGTGGACAATCTGGAATTCTCACACACTGAAGGTGGGGCTTTGACGCGGCGCGTTTGCACTCAAAGGTTTGGTAACTCCTCCTAGGGAAGGGTTAGGTGCAAGGGGCACCCTAGCACCTATCAAAAGCATCGGGTAACAGAGCAGTGTTGGAGTGCATCTTGGGGTGCACGTGACTCACAAAGCTGAATATGCAGCGGACGCTGTTAAGCCAGGCTTAGTCACAGTTGATCTGAAAGCAGAACCCCATGCTGCTGTTTGCACTGAAGAAGGCAGCCAGAGATCATAGCTCAGCAGGAAAAAAAAAAAAAACCCTCCATGTTGACAAGCATACTGGTGTCTCAACTATGAAGCTTACTGTTGATACTAGACTGTTACGTAATCTCACACACCAATAAGTGTTTGTATTTCAGATCTGCGTTTGACAGACCGCTTCCTATAGCATGTCTTGCTTGTATCTCTAAATGGAAACAAGACCCAGACACCAACACGAGAGTGTGGCCAGAGACCATATGGTGTGGGGGGCTTCCTGCTGGGTAGGACGTATGAGTCCTCACATTCCCAAGCCTGTCCACCTGCTATTCCAACTGCAGTTATGTCCACTGGAGCTCATCTTCAACCAGCTTGCACTCGCTTAGAAAAACAGATGTCTAAATTTATGGGATGTAATTTAAGTGAAATGGTCAAACACAGTCTGTGGGCCTTGAAAGAGCAACTGTCTGCAGAAGAAAAGCTAGCTGCAAAGGATGTTCCCACTGGGACTGCTGGGGGAGACTTGACAGCTACCAGAAGAGCCCAGGGAAAGGAACGACCACACAGCTAGCTGGTGAACCAGTGGAACATGAAGTGATAAACCGGTCAGTGTACATGTTATCAAATCCGTAAGCATGCTGACCTTTCTAATGATGATGATCCGCGGTGAACCACAAGGTACAGAGCAGTGAACTGTACGGTTTAGGAATCAGTATTCATGTATTTTTGAAGAACCTCACTAAACTACACAAAGGGGTTCTTTGAGGAGGTCTATGCAATCAATTTTCTACAAAGTATTTTTACTAGTCAACTAACTAGCATCTCTTCTTTTCATCCCTTTCTCCCCGTGCAGAGTCTTAGAAAAAACAAGGCAAGTGCTTTCCCACTGAGCTGGGACCCTAACTCCTAGACTGAGGGTTTTTGTTTTGTTTTGTTTTGTTTCAAGACAGGGTTTCTCTGTGGAACAGTCCTGGCTGCTCCTAGAACTCCTTTTGTAGACCAGTTCTCACTGAGAACTGCCTGCCTCCGCCTCCCAAGTGCTGGGATTAAAGGTGTGCCCCACCACTGCCTGGGTGAAGTTTTTATATGAAGAAAATGTCTTTTCAAAACTCTTGTGCGTGTGTGCACTTGTGTTGGATGCGTGTGCGTGTGCAGGAAGGCCAGAGGACACCTCGGGTGCTGACGCCTGCTTTCCATTTTGTCTCAGACAGGATCTCTTGTGGTTCTGCACCACGGACACCAGGCTAGCGGGCCTGAGAGCTCCCGAAGGTTCTCACAGGTGCACAGGAGCACAGATGTGTGCTGTTGTGTCCGGCTTTACGTGGGTCTCGGGGATGTGTGACAAGTGCTACACATAATGAGTCACCTCCCCAGATTGATTATTCATTGATTGATTGCTACAAGGTCTTGTTATATTGTCCAGGCTAGCCTGGGTTTGCCAACATATATCGCCACTCTGACTGATACTGTGAAAAAAATGTGTATGAGTGTTTGGCCCACATGTATGGATGTGTCCCATGTGCTTGCCTGGTGTTGGATCCCTGGAGCTGGAGTTACAGTGTGCTATCATGTGGTGCTGGGAATTAAACCTTGTTTGTCACAAGAGCAATAGTGCTCTAAATCACGGAACCATTGCTCCAGCCCCTGGCTGTCTTTGTTCTAAAGATGAGCAAGAAATAAAATTGCTTCACTTCCAGGGCAAGGAGTATAAGAGATAATCACTTTGGCAGGGCGGTGGTGGCGCATGCCTTTAATTCCAGCACTTGGGAGGCAGAAGCAGGTGATCTCTGTGAGTTTGAGGCCAGCCTGGTCTACAAGAGCTAGTTCCAGGACAGGCTCCAAAGCCACAGAGAAACCTTGTCTCGTCTCTCTCTCTCTCACACACACAAAGTGGAAACTCATACAAAAGACTCATCATATAAATGCATCAATATGAAATGTCCAGAAGAAATATATTTCTAGACAGGACATATAACTCAATGCGGATTGATTTCCTAGCATGCATGGGGTGCTGGGCTTGGTCCCCACACAGCAAAGAGATAAACAGCAAGAGTCAAGTATGGCAGCAGAGACCTATGACCCTAGCACTTAGGAAACTGAGGCAGGAGGACGGCCATGAGTCTAGCATGGGCTACACAGTGAGCTCCAGATTGAGACTGTCTTAAAATATAGAATCAGAAAAATGCAAAGACCAAATGCAGAAGATCAACAATAACGGAGAGCACAAAGTTCTCGAAGAAATAATGATTCAGTCTTGACAGTGCCTATGAAGGGAGACCACAAGAACGGTTCTCCCCAAACTTCACTGAAGTGACAGAACGAAACGGACCAAGACACTGCAAGAAGACGAGAACACACAAGAGATGCCATAAAACACAGGAAGATGAGAACACACAAGAGATGCTATAAAACACAGAAAGGTTGAGCCAGACTTAATAGGCAGAGGCAGGTGGATCTCTATGAGTTGGTCTGGGCTACATAGCAAGTTCTAGGGCAGCTGGGCTACTTAGTGAGACCCAATCAATCAATCAATCAATCAATCAATTAATCAGATAAGTACAGATAAGAAAGTACAGATAAGAGGCCCAGAGATCCAAAACCTAAGCCAACAAGAAACAAGCTGTTGCGTGACTATGACGTGTCCCACGGGCTCACGTGTTGAAGGGATATTTCCCAGGGGGTGGCGCTGTGTGGGGAGGCTATGCAGACTTAGGACCCTCTCTGGGGGAAGTGCTGCCTTCTTCACAGTCCCTTCCTGTCCACTTCCGGCTGCCGTGAGGTGAGCAGCTCTGTCCCAACATGCCCTTCCATGTTGTTCTCTCTTAGCAAGGCCCACCAGCCACACAACCAGGCAACCATGGCTGTAGCCTATTGACATCGTTGGCCGAGATCTGTCCCTCTTTTAACCAGTTGTCTCAGGTGTTTTTCACAGTGACAAACTCTAGTTAACACAACAAACAAGATGCTTAGAGCTGAAAGGCCAGGAAACCAGAGGCGAAATGAGCTCTCAGAATGCAAACGATCAAGTTTATATTTAATAAGCAAGGAAAAAGCCAGAAGATTGCTCTCTAGAGAACGGAGTGGGCTAAGACAAATACACACAAATTAGCCACATTAGAGAATCTTCCCTTATAAAAGGCCAGGACCCAGCCTGTTCACCACAAAGAAAGCCACCAGCTGACCACGCCCTCTCCCTGGGACCTTCCATTAGCATTTTATTGCTTTCTCTTTGTTAGTTTTTCTTGTTGTTGTGTTTAAGGGGTACCTGTGCCTGTTGGCCTGGGCATGCCACCCTGTGCCAGTGAAGGTTGGAGGACAACCTTTGACAGTGAGTGCTCGCCTCTCCTGGGTTCTGGGGATCAAACCCAGGCGGTCAGGCTTGTGCGGTCATCTCACTGTCTCCACTGAATAGAACAGATAACCAGCAACCACCAGGCAGCCTAAAGAAAGTGTTTAGAGTTGGTCACAGGCATGGTGGCACACATCTGTAACCTCATCGTTAGGGAAGCTGATGCAGGAGAATGGTTGAGGAGGGCAGGTGGTGAGTTCTAATCCTGGAACCCACATAACAAGCTAGGTATTATTTGGGTGCCTGGCATGCTAGTATTGAGGGTGCAGAGTCTGGTGAACCTGGAGAGCTCACTGGTTGGCCAGCCTAGCTACTGTCCCTGGCTTTATTTACTTATTTACTAGCCAGGCATGTTGGTGGGCACTGCTAATCCTCAGCACTCAGGAAGCAGAGACAGATGGATGTCTATGAGTTCAAGAACAGCTTGGTCCCCTCAGATGACAATAGCTTATGCCAGGTTGACATAAAACTAACCCGTACAAATGGGGCGTAGCTCAACGGCAGAATGTTTGCTACGTTCCACGCCCTGGGTTCAAACCTAAGTAATGGAAAACCCCCAAATACAATATCAAATGTCAGCTTAGACTCTGATATTCCACTACCTGTTATTTAAGGACAAGAGTAGGGAGTCAGGCATGGTGGCACACACCTTTAATCCTAGCCTCTAGAAGGCAGAGGCTGGCAGACATCAGTGGGTTCAAGTCCAGCCTGTTCTACATAGCATCCTGTGTCAATACCACTGTCCTACAAGGCCAGTCTAGGAGAGAACAGAGTAGGCAGGCAGAAAAGCTCCAGAGGATAGCATCAGTATTATAAACTCAAACTGTGCAGGCACAATGGCCTGGTTTAAATCCCTGGAATCCACGTAAGGGTGGAAGGAGAGAATTGACTCCACAGCTTTCCCCTGTCCTCCATGTGTGCTCCGGCAACCGTGTCTCCACCTCCAGTCCCAGCACACACACACACACACACACACACACACACACAATAAGTTCAGTCAAATCTTAAATAAAAGAGATAAGAATGAAGCATTTAAAGAAGAATGGGCATGGAGGTTGCTTAGTGAGGCTTTCTATCGCTCTCAAGAGACCATGACCAAGGCTACTCTGACAAATATTTAATTACAGTGGCTCACTTACCGTTCAGAGGTTCAATCCATTATCATCATGGTGAGACACAGCAGCATTTGCAGGCAGATGTGGTGCTGGAAAGGTAGCTGTCACAGGTTAATATGCATGCAACAGGAAGTAGACTGTTGCACTGGGCATGGCTTGAGCATATAAGACCTCAAAGCCCTCCTCCACAGTGACACACTTCCTCTGACAAGACCACACCTACTCCAACAAAGCTACACCTCCCAGCAGTGCCACTCTCTTTGGGGGGCATCTTCTTTCAAACCACCAGAGGCTCGTGTCTTGAATCCCATTACTTGGGAGGCAGGGGCAGAAGTTCAAATCCAACCTGGGCTACATGACACCTTGCCACAGCCTTTGTGAGTTTCCTTGGGTACATTCAGGATGTGGGAGAGTGTATTCAGGAACTAAAGGCCCCCCCCCCCCCCGAGAGCAGAAGCTGAGGGGTCTGTTTAGCCAGCTGATCTACTCCATGGTTCACCTGAGAGATGTTACAATGGGACTTGCAATGTGTAAGGGCCGAATGGTGTTAATCCCCACTGTAAGAATAAGACCACTACCACCAATTGAAGACAATTGTTTTGTCTTGTTTTTGTTTTTCCAGACAGGATTTCTCTGTGTAGCAGTCCTGGCTGTCCTGGAACTTGCTTTATAGACCGGCCTCTGCCTCCCAAATGCTGGGATTAAAGGTGTGTGCCACCACTGCCAGGCTGAAGCCAAATTTGAAGCAAACTTTAATTAGTACTGGCCAGGTGGATGGGCTCTGGCCAGGTCCCTACCCAGGTTCCTGGGAAATGGCCCCAAATCATAGTTTGCAACAGTTTAAGAAGGAAAACCCACCCGGGGCCGTGGTAGCACATGCCTTTAATCCCAGCACTCGGGAGGAAGAGGCTGGTGGAGTTTGAGGCAACCTGGTCTACAGAGTGAGTTCCAGGACAGGCTCCAAAATAACACAGAGAAAGCCTGTCTCAAAAAAAAAAAAAAAACATTGCATTTTTTTATCAGGTCCAATTAGAGGAAAGAACACATCCTGATGTACCTTCAGCCTACATCCAATCATGGGCAAGTACATATCCTGACGTATTTCCTGCCTGTGAACCTCCTGCCCACATGTGTGATCAAGCACATCCAGAGCAGATGGGTCAAATGAACTTGTTTAGGGAGTGAAGACATGTGGCGTGTTATGTCCCATAAACAATCACCTCCAACATTTCAGGAACTATTCATCCTTGGGGCAGATCAGAGGCATTTTTGTTTCAGGGATCTCTATGGCATAGTAATTAAAACTTAAAATGTAACTCTGCCTCTCACAATAGTTTCTGAAGGCCAGAATCTCAGGGACATTTTTAACTGGGATGTGATGGGCAGTGATGAGGCCTGTTGTCTCCAGAAGGCTGTAGGGATGTAGGTCGCAGGTAAGCAGAGGCCGGATCTTGCCTCCAGCTGTGAGCTCTAGTGGTTATATGCCTGAGTCACGAGCCCAGAGACCACCAGGAGTCTGAGTCCGTATGCCAAAGCAAAGGGACTTAATGCAAGCTCAAGCTGGGAATCTCCATCTGTTCTGACAAGTTGGATCAGAAAGTCCCGAGCTCTGTTACTGCAAAGTTTTTAAGGAGAAAAGGATTGGGGGTGGGTGTAGGGGAATTCCAGGTCCAGACGGGGGTTAACTCTTGATTGGGGTGGAGTGGGGTAATAGAAGTCGTGTCAAACGGGGATTGTTACTGGTATTGCTGCAAGGAAACTGGGGCAACCTCTATACAAGTTATGTAAGATAGCCTTAATGTTCTGCAGCATCTAGTACTTGTTTGGCTCAATTCTGATTGGTTCCTGGACTTGGGGCCATTGTAAGGGTAAAGCCTAGTCCCAGTATTGCTAGCCTACAGCCTGTCATGGCTGCACTGATGTCAAGTTAGGCCTCCTCAGTGGAGGCAATTAGTCATGCTTACCAAACTGACACGCAATTGTCCAGGAGGAGTCTAGAGTTGGTCTCTGTGAGACTTCCTGTTGCACGTGTTATAAACCATCAGCCGCAGGTTAGAAATCTTGTAGACCAGGTCTAGAGTTGCAGGAAGGTCAACCCTTTGTATTTTGGAATGTTCTAATACCCTCAGGGGAGGAAGCCGGGTAGCAGGGTGAAATTCTGGAAAGTTTTTAGAGTTTTTAATCTGTGGCCTTTGTAAGAGGAGAGGCTGGTGTTTGTTGAATGAGACCCAGGGGGAGGCCCTCAAGATGAGAAGTTAAAGGGCCTGGAGAGGTGTGTGATCTAACTGTCCTAGAGTTAATTTAGAGGCTTCTCTATCAGAGCTACCAACGTCTTGAGTGAAGGGGCCAGCCTGAGCCCACATCTAGTGAAAGATAGCTGGATGTAAACAGAGACTGCCCTTTTGTTCCCAGCTGCCCAGACCTGAATAACCACACAGGAACTATATTAATTACAATACTATTTGGCCAATAGCTTAGTCATATCCCTTGCTAGCTCTTACNTGGCCTCGAATTCCCAGAGATCCGCCTGCCTCTGCCTCCCGAGTGCTGGGATTAAAGGTGTGCGCCACCACCACCCGGCTTTACATCTTGAATTAACCCATTTCTATTAATCTATGTATTGCCATGAGGCTGCCGCCTACCAGTAAGGTTCTGTCCAGCATCTGTCTAATTCGGCAGCTACCCGGCTCTCTCTGACTCTGCCTGCTCTCTCTTTCTCTATCTCTGTTCTGATTTCCCACCTGGTTTCACTCTGCTAAGTCATTGGCCCAAACAGATTTATTTATCAACCAATAAAAGCAATGCATATACAGAAGGACCTCCCCCATCCACTGGGTGCTGGGAGGACCCCCAAGGTTTGGGTTAACACGGTAGCACTATTGCCTTTTGCTCATATACATACAGAGGAAAAAAGGTTTATTACAGTCAGGGACACAAACATTCTGGCCTGAAGGAACCAGTAGACTAGCTCTTCCCTCTAACTCTCCCAAGGCCTCATGAGACTTAGTTGTCAGATTGAACTTGGGAATCAATATGCAAAAACCGAATAGTCTGAAAACCCAGGAATAGCCTTAGCCATTTTTTGTAGCAGGGTCCCCATAGTTAGAGAGATTCTTAGCTGTGACTTGAAGGCTCCTTGTGCCTAGGTTAGTGTAAGTTCTAGGAACTAGACTTTTTGAAAACTTCTTTAATTTTATTTAATGTACATTGGTATTTTGCCTTGGGTGTCAGGTCTCCTGGAACGAGAATTCTGGACAGTTGTGAGCTGCCATGTAGGTGCTGGGAATTGACCCTGGGTCCTCTGGAAGAGTAGTCAGTGCTCTTACCCACTGAGCCATCTCTCCAGCCCCCAGCAACTAGACTTTTTATAGGGTTATTTGGGCCTTTTTGAAATTGAGATTCTAAATTCATCTGATGGTAGGCTTTTTAAAAAAAAATATTTATTTATTTATTATTGAAGATTTATTTATTTATTATGTATAATATTCTGTCTGTGTGTATGTCTGCAGGCCAGAAGAGGGCACCAGACCTCATTACAGATGGTTGTGAGCCACCATGTGGTTGCCGGGAATTGAACTCAGGATCTTTGGAAGAACAGGCAATGCTCTTAACCACTGAGCCATCTCTCCAGCCCCTGATGGTAGGCTTTTGAGGATTAGGGCAGTACGTTGATCCAAAGTGGGTGCATTCAGGCTGGGATTAATAAGCCATTTATATACTGAAAAAGACGTCACACAGCGGGGACAGGTCTCAGGCTTGGGTCTGTCTGAAAAGGCAGGGACTCCTGAGAGCCCTGTATGGAAGTCTGGATGGCTAGGAATGCAAGCAAGGGACCCTTAACATCTCACACTGAGAACTAGGTAGTGTGGGAGACACCACCCCCAAAAGGTATAAGGACTGGGGACTCTCGGACTGGGGACTCTCAACAGGATCTGGCCCACAGTCTTCCTTTCAACCTTCACACCTTAGGCTGTCGTCTAGGGTGAGTTTGATCCCCTCATTGCCAAAGCAGGGCTGTTGTGAGGAGGGTTACATGAGTGCCGGAGCCCAGAAGCCTGGCTGGAGGTTTCCTTCAGGCTCTAAACGGTATAGAGGCCTTCAGGGAACAGGTTCAGGTCCTTAAGGGCAATTGTGTCGGGAGTCACAGTTAGCAAGCTTTCGGGAATGCTGATATCCAGACTTTGGGAGGAGCTTGCTGGGCGACAGGTGTCTTCGGTAATCTTTATGGAGATGGACTGATTTGTCACAGAGCTGTGGTCCAGCACCCGAATTGGGTAAACTGCCTTTGATCCCAGCCCCAAGGGGCTTCAAGGCAGCTACTAAAGGCACCTACAGACAGGTGCACATACCCTTCCCTACACACACACATACACAATTTTGTTTTTAACAGAATCTCTATGCAGTCTTGGAGCTTGCTATGTAGATCAGGTTGGCCTCAAACTCACAGAGATGTGCCTGCCTCTACCTCCCGAGTGCTAGGATTAGAGGCGTGCACCACACCCTGCCAACAGTAAGGTTTTATATTAGTTATATACAGCTTGTCTGTTTCAGTGTTTTTTTCTGTGTATTTATGTGCACCCCATGTGTGCCCAGTGTCCTTGGAGGTCAGAAGAAGGCACTGGACTTCCCGGAAGTGGAGCTATGGCTACATGTGAGCTACTTTGTGGTGCTGCCACCACGGTCCTCTGCAAGAGCAGCCAGTGCTCGCAACCACGGAGCCAGCTCTACAGCCCCAGCAAACATTTTAAAGACTGAAGAGTAGTTAGTGACAAAAGAAAGAAAAAAAAGAACATTTACTATGTGGCAGAAAAAAATGAGACAATTAAAAATATTTCTATGGGAAGAGCTAGGCGAGGGGTAATATGGTCAAATTATATTTCATGAAAACGATCTAGTCTTGGTGGCACAATGCCTTTAATCTCAGCACTCAGGAGGCAGTGGCAGGCTGACCCCTGAGTCGAAACTAGCCTGGGCCTGCATAATGAGTTCCAGGCCAGCCAGGGTCACACTGTAAGACCCTGTCTCAATAAACAAGCAAAGTAATTCCACCCACCATCTTCCTTAACTCCTAAGGGGAAAAGGTTGAGTTTTTTTTTTTTTTTAATGTTCTAGCTCACATCACAAAGCAAGGACTGATTTTCCCAATACCAGATTTTATTCAAACATACAGAAAAGACCAAGAATTCAGTCAAAAGAGACAGGGCAATATTTATAGACAATGAATACAAACAGCATTCAAATGTACTAAACTTTACTTAGAGATAAATGCAAATTAAATCTATACTGAAATACCACTTTTCACTTAGCAGACTGACAAAGATCAGTTTTGCTATCGAGTGCCAAGTTGCCTCACACAGGGGTTGTAGCAGATCCCTCTTTAAGGCAATTTGGCGCTGGCTTGCACAGTTACAATTGCACGTGCCTTCCCACCCAGAGATCCCATTTCTAGGAGTTCCCTGCTGTATATGGAGACTGCTCGTTCGTTTCCCGGCTGCCCAGATCCAAATAATCACACAGAAACTCTATTAATTACAACACTGATGACTCAGGTGTAAATCTAGCTACCTCTTACATCTTAAATTAACCCGTTCCTATTAACCTGTGTATTGCCGTGAGACCATGGCCTCCCAGCAAGGTTCCAGCATCCTTCTCCTTCGGCAGCTACATGGTGTCTCCTTGACTCCGCCTGCTCTCTCTCTATCTCTTCCAGCCTGGCTATCAATGCAGCTTTATTCATTAACCAATAGGAGCAACACATATACAGAAGAACATCCCTCATCACCATGCAGACACATTCACATGTAAAGCAGAAGTCACGTGACAAGGGATCTACAGCTGTATTGTTCGGAATAGCAAAAGATCAAAAGCCCCTGAAATACAAACAAGCAAGAGATTAAAGGACTTCGCTATACAATGCTGTACAAAAAAACAAGACAATCCCTTAAAATATGAATACATTATATTACCAAGTCCTCAAATTGGACCTTTCATTTTTTTTTTGTTTTGTTTTGTTTTCTCAAGACAAGATTTCTTTCTGTAACCTTGGTTATCCTGGAACTAGCTCTGTAGACCAGGCTGGCCTTGAATTCACAGAGATCCACCAGCCTCTGCCTCAAATGCTCGGATTAAAGGCGGCATGCACCCCCATTACCCAGCAGACTTTCTTTTTAATTTTTTTCTTACTTAGTTTTTATTCATAATCATAAAGTTAATTCTGCAATCCAGCTAGACTTGGAGGAATAAGGAGAATATGGAAACCAAAGAACTTCAGTGAGAGCAGAGATTGCAGGGTTTTGCAGGCAGATGAGGTGGGGCGCTTTCCTGGGCTACAGCAGGGATGGCCTGGTGGATAAGAAGCCTGCAAATCAAAAGAATTAGAGCTGTCCACTGTCAGAAATGGTGGTCTTCTTGCTGGTCTTGCCGTTCCTGAACCCAGAACACAACATGCTTCCACAATGTCATGCCTTCTTTCACCTTCCAAAGACCCCATGTTTGCCATCCAGCCCCTCATTCTTGGTGGTGCAGGTAAAATACTGGGAACCATTTGTGTTTGGTCCAGCATTTGTCATGGACAAGACGCCCAGGACCTGTATGCTTGAGGATGAAGTTCTCATCCTCAAATTTTTCTCCGTAGATGGATCTGCGGCCAGGGCCATTATGGCATGGGAAGTCACCACCCTGGCACATGAATCCTGGAATAATCCTGTGAAAGGAGGAACCCTTATATCCAAAACCTTCCAGTGCTCAGAGTGCTAAAGTCTTCTGCTGCCTTTGGAACTCTGTCTGCAAACAGCTTGAAGAAGATGCAGCCCTTGCGGGGCTGGAGAGATGGCTCAGGGGCTAGGAGCACTGGCTGCTCTTCCAGAGGTCCTGAGTTAAATTCCTAGCAACCACATGGTGGTTCACAACCGTCTATAATGAGATCTGGTGCCCTCTTCTGGTGTGCAGGCAGAACACTGTATACATAATAAATAAATCTATAAAAATGAAGACGCTGCAGCCCAAGGGCTCGCCATCAGTGGAGACTTCGACTGACACGGTGGGATTGCTCATGGCTAGAGCAAGCAACGACAGGGGACAGCAGTATCTGCAAAGCCCAGACTTTTATTTTTTTAGATGTTTTTTTATGCAACCCAGACTGGCTTCACATTCACTATCTAGCCAAGGATAATCCAGAATTTATCTTCCTGCCTCCACCTCCCAACTGCTGGGATTACAGGCATGTACCATTACTTCTGGCCGAAACAACTAAAAAATAATAATAATGAAGAATTGGCTTGGGTTGATACACATCTAACAGCAGCTACTGCGGGAGCAGAGGAAGACTAAGCGTATACGCCTAGTCAGGCGAGTCAGCGAGATGTCTCAGGATAAAAAGGGGTTGAGAGTGTTGCCTAGCCTGGCAGTGGGGCTGCATGCCTTTAGTCCCAGTACTTGGGAGACAGAGGCAGGCGGATCTCTGCAAGTTTGAGCCTGGTCTACAAGAGCTAGTCCCAGGACAGGATCCAAAGCTACAGAGAAACAAAACAAAAACCAGTGCAAACACATCCTTTCATTGCGTGACCCTTCTCCAGGACGTGGACTAGAGCAGGGTGCTGAGGGAGACTTCCAAGATGACAAGGGCAGCCTGAAGAACGACCACTCCAGATGGGGCAGGAACACGGGGAGCTCTGGAAGAACGAGCTGCCCTGAGTCAGGCTTTTGTGTTCCTGGGACCGAATACCTAAGAAAAGCATTGTGAATGAGGCACGGTCTGTTTTCCTCCCAGCTTCAGAGCGTTCACTCTGAACGGAGGGCAAGGCACACTTGAGCAGAGCAGGTCACATCATGGCATCCTGGAAGCAGAGACAGGCAGAGGAGAGAGAAAGTCTAATAACCGATAAATGTATTAAAATACTCACACTTGCTACCAAATAGGAATATGCAAATTAAACCACCACTGGATACCATCATCTTACAATCTTCTGAAAAAAAAATAGTTTATTGAAATTAAGTTGGGTGGTGGTGGCACGTGGCTTTAATTCAAGCCCTTGGAAGGCAGAGGTAGGCATGATTTCTGAGTTCGAAGCCAGCCTGGCCTACAGAGTGAGACCCAGGGCAGTCAGGATTACACAGAGAAACCCTGTCTAAAAAAACAAAAAATCAAAAAATAAAACAACAAAAAAATCAACCAACTAACTAACCAAATAAATAAATAGAATCAAGTGTTTTAAATTGGGTGTGGTGGTTCACATTTGTAATCCTAAATGTCTGTGAGGCTGAGGTAGGCATATCACTGAAGTTTTGAGCCCAGACTGGGCTACACAGCAACTTCTAGGACATCTAGAACTACATAGGGGGGAGCTGTCTTGAATAAATAGATAGATACATAGATAAATAAGTAAATAAATAAGAAAATCAATAAATAAAAAGTTTTAGTGGGAGAAAATAGTAATGTAAATGGAATCAAGCCCTCAGAAGAGCAGTTTGGTGGGGCTCTTAGCAGGTGTGTGCTCTTCACTCTAAGAGTTCTGTTCCGAGCTGTGCTATCCTAGTTTACGCTCTGGTGGTCTTCAAAGATTCAAACCTCTCGCGTGGGATGACCAGAAGTGAGGTAGCTGTGACGTCTGGGTGGGGGTCCCTGAGAGCTTCTTGGGGTGGGGCTGGAGGTTATGTGTGCTTGTTCAAAGTCCTGTTGTGTCCATTAGTTTTGGCCAACTTGGTAGGAACCTAGGAAGAGGGAGCCTCAGCTGAGGAACTGACTCCACCAGACTGACCTGAGGGCATGCCTGTGGGACATTTCCTTGATTGCTAAGTCATTGAGAGGGCCCACCCCACTGTGAGCAGTTCCACCTCAGGGCCGGTGGCTCTGGGAGGCACGTAGGCATAGGCATGTAGGCATGTAGGCATGCAGGCCATGAGAGCAAGCCAGTTTCACAGTGTTCCACCATGGCTCCTGCCTCTACTGCTCGAGTGCCTGCTCTGACTCCCATGAATGATCACCTGCTATGGGGCACGCACCGCGCCGAGCCAAATTAACCCCTTCCTTCCCAGTTGCCTTTGGTCATGGTGTTCACCACAACAATGGAGAACCAGCCAGGACACCTGGGGCCTGCTTGCTTTTTGGTTTTCTAGAGTTCATATTTGTTCTGATTAGTGGTTTTACATTATGCTGTCTGGATTTAACTTTTCCAACCTCCCAAAACAGACATGAGACTTAAGATGCCCGCAAAGCAAGCTGACAATTACAAATGACACTGGGGGATCCACGCACCAGCTCCTCAGATCAGTGACAATCTAGTGTGGAGAGGGGATTGGCGGACCAAGGATGAAGGCACCTCTAGTCTTCAGAAGCATTCCAAAGGACACTGTTCATTTGTTTTGAGACAGGGTCTCCGTGAGAAGTCTAGGCCGGCTTTAGACCCATGGTCCTGTGTCAGCCTCTGGAATTCTGGGATTCCAGATGTGCCACCAAGCCTGGCTGGAAGGCTTTTGAAGACAAATGTTTGGAAATGTTCTGATCTCTAAGTGACTTTGTTTCTAATAACAGTACATGTGCCATCTTTAAAAACAAAAGCTCCTGCCAGGCATGGTGGTATCTACTTGTAATCCTAGCATTTAGGAGACAGAGGCTGAAGGGTCAGGAATTTAAGGTCTTCCTTAGCTACACAGAGGGAGATCAAGGCCAACCTAGTAAGGCAACAGTGAGACCCTATCTCAACAAAATGGACAAACAAAATGAAAGCCTTAGTTGTACACTTAAAAATGTACAGAACAGAGGCAGGAGAAAGGGCTCAGCGGTTAGAGCACTGGCTGCTCTTCCTGAAGTCCCGCGTTTGAGTCCCAGCACCCACACAGTGTTTACAACCACCCACAACTCCAGTTCCAGGGATCTGATGTCCTCTTCTGAACTCCCCTTGCACCAAGCATGCACATGGAACACACAGACATACAGGTAAGACACTCCCAAATAAATTAAAATGAAGAAATCTAATTTTTAAAATAATCCATGAAACAAAATTTCCTAACCCGTTAAAAAATGTTCCAAGAAAGTATTCTGATGGATTTAGAATCTGCTGGCAAAAATATAAAATGCAATATTCTGTGATTATTTTGTAAAAATCAACTGATAAACATCAGGGGAGAGAGAAACTTATTCACCCAATTTTAATAAGAAGCCTTCAAATATAGAACTGAAAAATGGCTAGCTTTATTGAGTGCAAAGACATAGATTTTTAAGATGGAGATAACAAATATTCATAAAAGTTGACAGACTGTAATAAACCCCTGTGTATCCATCATTCGGCCCCGTTCACATTTTACCCACTGAAAAATCATCTGTCACAACAGTCCCCCAAACACAGAAAATTAAAAAAAAAAATAGAATTTAAAGTCAAGGATTAAATGGCTGCTATATAAAATATGAAATCAAGTTTTAAAAGAAAGGAATGAATCTTTAGCATGAATAAACAGCATACCTAAAATGGTTGAGATGATAAACATCACTACAATCAAATTAAAAAGTAAAGACTGGGACTGGGGAGATGGCTCAGTGGTTAAGAACACTGGCTGTTCTTCCCGAGGACCTGAGTTCAAGTCCCAATACCCATACAGTACCTCCCTATTGTCTGTAACTCCAGTTCCAAGGATCTGATACCCTCTTCTGAACTCCAAGGGTACCAGGCATGCACATGGTGCACAGACATGTACATGGAGACAAAAAGACTCATAAAGAAATAAAAAATAATAATAAAGGAGGGGGCTGGGGACATAGCTCAGCTGGTGAAGAGTCTGTCATGCAAGCATGAGAACCTGGGCTTGACTCTCCAGAATTCACTTAAAAAGTCACTAATGCGGGAAGAGGCAAAGAGACATGCGGCTGACTTGTGTGCAGTGCACAGTCTGTACTTGTATTAGTGAAGATGCATTTAAAAGTTTATGCATTTTCAGAGCAAGGTGACCAGACACCAATAAAAAACAAATGGCTCAGGTGATCCAAATCTCAAAATGCCCATGTTACAGTCTCCTTAGAATTCTGCATCCAGAGCAGCTTCAGGATGCTGACTGAGATGATCCAGACCTACAGAAACTGCATCCAGGATTAACCATTAATCCTAAATTATCTCAGAGTCCCTCAAATATTGCCAGTGCCCCAGTCAGCATGAAGTAGACTGGAGAACTATGCCCACATTCCCCAAAAATGGGTTGTCAATATTTATTATCATTTAAGTGAAGTTGGTTACAACATTATTGGTAATGGTCAGAAAAAAAGCTAAACAAAGGAAATGAGATTCAGGGATCTCATTCTAAAAGAAAAGGGGGGACATAGAAATGATAGGATAAAAGAGTAAATTATTGACTCTACTTTAACCCAAAAAACAACTATAAATTTTATATATCTTACATTGATATAGATTTTGGTTTATTGATACAAATTTTTGGATTTTCGAGACAGGGTTTCTCAGTAGCTTTTGGAGCCTGTCCTGGAATTAGCTCTTCTAGACCAGACTGGCCTCGAACTCACAGAGATCTGCCTGCCTCTGCCTCCTGAGTGCTGGGATTAAAGGTGTTATTGATACAAATTTAAAGTTAATTTTATTACACTGTATGTGGATGTTTACTCTTGTTTAGGGTATTATGTTTATGCAGCTCATTTTAAAAATTAATGTATAATTAAAAATACAGATTAATAGTAATATATAATAGTCAAATTTATAGTCATGTTAGATATATTTTCAAAGTCGTACAGAAATATATTTCAGATAGACAGGTAATCTTCAAACACTTCAAAGACCTACAAAATATGACATTTAATATGTTATTAAACTGTTTTGTTGTATATAATCTTACTTTGTTAAAGTCAAAACTTTCCTTTTTAATTAGACAAACAGGGGGAAATGCTGTACACTGTAAAAATTTGTCACTTGAACTGATTTAATAAAATGCTGGTTGGTCAGTAGACAGGCAGGAAGTAGAATTAGGGTGACAAAACCAAGGAGAATTCTGGGAACAGGAAGGGTGGAGAGTTGCAGGCAAATGCAGAGAAGCAAGATGAGAATGATATACTGAGAAAAGGTATCCAGCCATGTGGCAAAGCATAGATAGAAATATGGGTTAATTTAAGAATAAGAGTTAGCTAGTAACAAATCTGAGCTACCAACTGACATTTATAAGTAATATTAAGCCCCCAGTCAATTATTTGGGAAGTGGCTGTGGGGTATTTGAGATCAGGTGGGAGGGTAAGAAATTTCTGATTTCACATGCTGATCCCAAAATAGCCAGTCAGCCTATCAATTGCTCTGGGACCAGGGAGAGATAAACTGGGCCCCTGAAGAGATGTTTCGTTGTTAAGAGCGTGTACTGCTCTCACAGAGGACCCACATTTGATTCTCAGCACCCACACAAAGAGACTCCTAACTGCCTGTAACTCCAGATCCATGGGACCCAGTGCCTCTGGGGGCACCTGCACACATAGGCACATACCCACACATAGATACATAAAACTCAAAACAAATCTTAAGAAAACAAAATAAACTGGAAACCCATAGAGCAAGAGAGATGCTCAACATCAATTTCCGGCCTCCACACACATGTGCACACTCACAAAAGTAGGCTCACGTGTGCACTCGTGAACATAGACTCATATGCACTGCACACACCTTCAAGAAAATAAAGGGAGATAAGTGGTAAACATCTTTACTTTTTTTTTCTGGTAAACAGCTGGACTCAGTTGGTGATTCCGTTTTGTTGGTATCTTAAGGCCAGACTAACCGCAATCCTGTTGAGCATGCCTGATCAGCTTGTTCACCTGGGCTACACCAGTGTCAGAGAACTCACAGACGGTTTGACCCGGGGTATGTTGGCCTTGACAAACACAGTAAACACAGTGAATACAGGTCTTCCTGTCTTCTTTCTCATGGTTGACCCACTGTCAACGGGAACTCCATGATGGTGGAGCAGTGGGCTTTCTTCTCCCAAAGGCTCTTCGGAGGATATTTGGGTTGTCAGAAGAGGGCTGACACAGGGCCTTTCCAGCACTGCATTTCTTGGCCTTCCAAACCTTTTGGCTTTTGCTTTGACTGAGGTAGGATCTTCTGCTGGGAGCCAAGTAGCCTAGTTTCTAACCAGTATATGATATATGACCACTTGTTTGACAGCTCTCCAGATAAGGCAAAGCTAATGGGGACAGTCTCACGCGGCAAGGACCAGTGGGCTTCGGGTCAGTGCAGAATGCTGCTGGGACCGCAGAGAGCCTACACGCTCTTCTCCCTCATGATACTCTTGGCAGTGTTTTGTTTGTTTGTTTGTTGTTTTGTTTTGGTTGTTTTTTGGTTTTTGATACAGGGATTCTCTGTAGCTCTGTAGTCCAGGCTGGCCTCAGACTCACAGAGATCCACCTGCCTTTGCCTCCCGAGTGCTGGTGCTGGGATTAAAGGCGTGCGCCACCACCACTGCCTGGCTTCTTGGTGGTTTTCAGTGCCACTGTGTGAGACAGACGTGGTCATTCTATAAACACCTATTTTCATGGGACTGATTTTTGCAAGAACAGACTTCTGCAAGTCATCTTTGAATTTTCAGTCTTGCAACAGTGTGACAGTGAATGTATTCAATAAGTACCAGTGAAGGAAACAGTTGGACTAGGTCTCTGCATAGCTTCCTCCGCTGTAGTTTGGGCATAGTAACTCATAGTAATTCATTTCAGGCCAGAGATGGTATTCTGGAATAAGCCGAAGCACGTGGCGATTCTACTGGTAGAGTTCTGTCCCCTGGTTAGGTTCTTTCTGAGTATAGTTTCGTTTAACCATTTTTGTTTGCTTTTTGATTTTGTTTTGTTCCGTTTTTTTTTTTTTTTCAAGACAAGTTTTCTCTGTGGAGCCCTGGCTGTCCTTGAACTCCCTCTGTAGATCAGGCTGGCCTCAAACTCAAGAGATCTGCCTGCCTCTGCCTCCTGAGTGCTGGGATTAAAGTCGTGTGCCACCACTGCCCGCATGTTCTTATCTTTTAATTGAACACAAAATATACTATCCTCGCAGGGTTGTTGGGAAGTTCGCAACAGGTACTTCATGAAAACCTCTTAGCACAGTGCCTGGCAGAAAACGAAATAAGTTCCCTGTGTTGGCTATTTATTGCCTGCCAACTTGACCCATGAGCCATTTGGGAAGAGGGAACTTCCCAGAGAAAGTGTCCCCTACAAGATTGGCCTGTGCGGCATTTTCTTGATTAATGATGGCCGTAGGAGGACCCAACCTATTGTGGGTGGTGTCACTCCTGGGCAGGTGTCTCATGGATGGTGTAAGAACAAAGCAAAAGGAACACGCCACTGAGCAGCGTTGTTCTAAGACTCCTGCTTCTAAATTCCTGTGCCTTCCCCTCAGTGATGGGAGTGGGACCAAGAGTGGAAGCGGGAATACATCCTTTTCTTTCCAAGTTGCTTTCGGTGACAGTGTCTTATCCCAACAATAGAAACTCTAAGACATCCTTTAAAGACATTTCTGTGTGCCGGGAGCGGTTGTGCACGCCTTTAATTCCAGCACTTGGAAGGCAGAAGCAGGCGAATCTGAGTTCGAGGCCAGCCTGGTCTACAAGAGCTAGTTCCAAAGCTACAGAGAAACCCTGTCTCGAAAAATAACAACAACAACAAAAAAAATTAAAAAAACTGAGTTCCGGGACAGCCAAAGATACAGAGAAACCCTGTCTCGAAAAACCAAACCAAACAAACAACAAAGATATTTCTGTGGAAACACGCTAGCAAAGCATGAAAGCCATGACTTTGGCTGTTGTTCTTATGGTCTCCGCACGGCGATGAGTCAGAGACTGTCTTCTGGAATTTGGGTTTTCAGGGAGGGAGGCTAGGAAATGGGAGCGACGGAGGTATTCGGGGCACAAGACTCGCTGGGCATCCTGGCTTCACATCCCACGAGTGCTCGCCGAAGAGCAGCAGAAGCGCTGGAATCCCTGGCGAGCGCCGGTCTTCTGAGCTCTCCGTCGCGCGGCTGACCATGACGCCGGATCTGATCGTAAAAACTCACGCGCCGGCGGTGCGGGGAACCCTGCGACCGCGGATTCACCACGTGACCTCGGCAGCCGGCGCGCGCCCACCCGGATCGCTCTCCGCGCCGGGCGTGCTGGGAGGTGGAGGCTCCCTCTCCAGGCATGCGCGCTGGGGCCCGTGGCGCGGCCCGTCAGGCACTGCGGTAGGCACCTCCGGGTCCGGCAGGACCCTATCCCCAGCATGGCGGCGCCCAGCCAAGTGCCCCCGGCAGTCCTCGGTGAAGGCGATGGCGGGGGTTTTGGCTCCTGGTTGGACGGACGGTTGGAGGCGCTGGGAGTGGACCGAGCCGTTTACGGCGCTTACATCCTTGGTGTCCTGCGGGATGAGGAGGAGGAAGAGAAGCTGGACATCCTGCAAGGTATCCTCTCTGCTTTCCTGGTGAGTAGAGTAGTCCGGGCACATTCCATCAACCTCACCGAGACATGTAGGAACCTCTGGCATACTTCACAGCTCTCTTCGCCCGTTGCTGTCACGAAGCCTTAGTGGGTTTATCGGGAAGAAGGTTACAGTGAGGGGGAAGTGGGTTGGTGCTCCCCAGCCAGATTTTGGGAAGCCTGAAGGTTGCAGGTGCGTGGAGAGGAATGGGATTCCCGTTTTTCCTGGCAGCAATGCCTTTGGGTGTGACTGGATAGTGTTCTGAAGCCACTGAGACGTCTGTCAGTTTGATCATAAACGTCAAACAGTTCCATTCCCGTCAGTATGCAGTTTGCTCTTGAGATGTCTGCCCATTAGGGGGTAGTATTAGGCCTGTCCCGTGACAAATGCCACTAGGAAGTTCCCTCTTGGCTCTTGTTTCAGGAATGAGTCTTCAAAAGGTAAGCTGGTAGTGAAGATCCTTTCATGATAAGCAGTATTTGGAAATTCAGTAATTATTGATGGGCGTTGGGTGGGGCAGTGTGACTAGACAGGCTGGAAAAGCAGATGAATCATTTAGCTTCTTAGAAGCAGATTGATGGACTGGGCATGGTGGTGCATGCCTTTAATCCCAGCTCTCAGGAGGCAGAGGCAGGCAATCTTATAATCTATATAGTGAGTTCAGGACAGCCAGAGCACAGAGAAACACTGTCTCAAAAATCCAAAAGCAGATTCATGCCACGTATGCCTGGATGCATGCCTGTTATCCCAGCGCTGGGGAGGACAGCAAGTTGGAGGCCAACTTTGGGCTTACAAAATAAGACCCTATCCGGACAGTGGTGATGTACAACTTTAATCCCAGCACCCAGGAGGCAGAGGCAGGCGGATCTCTGTGAGTTCGAGACCAACCTGGTCTACAGAGTGAGTTCTAGAACAGGCTCCAAAGTTACAGAGAAACCCTCAAAAAAAAAAAAACCCAAAAACAAACAAACAAACAAAAAAAAAAAAAACCAGCAACAAAGTGAGACCCTGGAAAAACAAAACAGGCAGACTCACTCATGTAGAAATTTGTACTTCAAAGCCGTGTTTATATATCAGGTGGCCAAGATTCCCACTTTTCTAATCTGATCATTTGGAAGGATGGCGGTAAGAGAATCAAGACTTCATGGCTAACCTCAGCTACTTTTTTTTTCCCCAAGACAGGGTTTCTCTGTAGCTTTGGAGCCTGTCCTGGAACTAGCTCTTGTAGACCAGCTTGGCCTCGAACTCAAAGAGATTCACCTGCCTCTGCCTCCTGAGTGCTAGAATTAAAGGCATGTGCCACCACCACCTTGCTAACCTCAGCTACTTAACAAGTTGGAGGCTAGCCTGGGCTACAAAAACTTAAAAAATACAGAACCAATGAAACAAAATAAGGATTTTAGCAAAGGAGACACACTTTAGCAATCTGTAGCATGGAATGGAAGCTATCATGAATAACAATGTAATAATATATTGTGTGTTTCACAGACTAGATATTGCTTTCCTACAAGAAACTGGTAAGTAGTGAATTAAAGAAATTTTTAGTTAGATTGATTTAACCATTCCTCAGTATGTACATATCAGGCCAGTGATTTGGGTTAACAGGCAAAGGTGCTTTCCGACAAGCTTGATTCCTAAGACCCATGTGGTGGAAGGAGGGAACCGTCTCCCACAGTTGACCTCAGACTCCACAGGAGTCACCGCACACACACAATGTGTTACATGCCACACACGCCATAAACACTCACACTAAAAACAAAAAACTAATCGTAATATATTCTATCCCAAGAATAAACAATATATACAATTATCAATTTAAAAAACGAAACATTTTCTTTAATAATAAAGAATGAGGACCGGGTGGTGGTGGTGCATGGCACGCCTTGAATCCCAGCACTTGGAGGCAGAGGCAGGCAAATCTCTGAGTTCGAGGCCAGCCTAGTCTACAAGAGCTAGTTCCAGGACAGGCTCCAAAGCTACAGAGAAACCCTGTCTCCAAACCAAACTAAACAAAACAAAAAAAAATTACTCCTATGAGCACACACTTCTGGGGCCTAAGCCATCCCTGGGTTTCCTCTTGTGCCCAGTGGGGAGAGTAGTGTTCTGCCTTGGCTTGCTCGTTGGTTTTTAAGGCTTTTCAGGAAATTAACTGGTGTGCTTTTCCCCCTAGGAAGAAGATTCCCTCCTCGATATATGTAAGGAAATTGTGGAACGATGGTCAGAAACGCAAAGTGTCATCACCAAAGTGAAAAAAGAAGGTAGCGTTGACCTTTCTTTTTAAAAAACATTTACCCTTCTCTGTATCCTGTGGTGTGTGTGCGTGTGTGTGGTCTGTGTGTTCCTGAGGTGTATGAGGGTCAGGACAACTTTGAGGATTTGGATCTGTCTTTCCATCTTGTGGGTCATAAGGATCAAATTCAGGCCGTGAGGATGGCCTCTCCTTACCAAGCCATCTTGCTAGTCTCATTTACTGTTTTGGATCAATTTCCAGGGCCTGTTCCTATATAGTTGTTAAGGAGCAAGAGTTTCGTTTTCTTTGAGTACTCACTCTTGCGAAGATAATTTGCAAACACTCAGAGGCTCTCTTTAAGGTTTTACTAACCATGAATTTCCATTTGTGTCTTTCCAATCCACCCTGACCACAGTCATCTTCATTGTGGTGTGGGTGTGTGTTTCTTTCCTTGTGTTTATGAAGCAATGTCTCATTGTATATAGCCCATGCTTTCCTGGAACTTTTTTGTTTTTTTGAGACAGGGTTTATCTGTGTACGTAACCTTGGCACAAGGTCCTGGAACTCACTCTGTAGACCAGGCTGACCTTGAGCTCAGAAATTTACCTGCCTCTGCCCCCCAGCACTGAGACTAAAGGTGTGCGCCACGGCCCAGTGTGCCTGGAACTCTTTATGTAGCCCCTGCTTGCCTTGAATTGCTAACTCTTTTGCACGCCCCCCCCTCAACTCCTACATGCTACAGGTATGTGTCACAATCCCTGCATCTTTCTGGTCTTTATTTTCCTCCCATCCTATGCCCCTAGTAGATTTGCTTCACATATACAGGGTCAGCTATAGTCTTCCAAACTCAAGTTGACAACAGTTTTAAAAGCCGGAGCCTTCACCCACTGAACCATGGCCATGGCTCATCCACCTTTTTCATATTCTCATTACATAGCATAATTTATGGTTGAGGTTCTGCTTCATTTGGCTGAATCTTTCACCCTTGAAAGTGAAAGAGGAGCCGGGCAGTGTTGGTGCACGCTTTTAATCCCAGCACTTGGGAGGCCGAGGCAGGAGGGTCTCTGTGAGTTTAAGGCCAACCTGGTCTACAAGAGCTAGTTCCAGAACAGGCTCCAAAGCTACAGAAAAGTCCTGTCTCGAAAAAAAACTAAAAAAANAGAGAGAGAGAGAGAGAGAGAGAGAGAGAGAGAGAGAGAGAGAGAAAGAGAAATGGGTTACATATGTTCATTAGGATGATAAATTAGCTACAGAGAACTCAAAGTTCCAGGACAGCCAAAGCTACACAGAGAAACCCTGTCGTAGGGGGGAAAAATTATACACAATAAGTTCTTGGTCTTGAATATACAATAGGATCACATAATATACTTGGTTTGGGCCCCGGGTATTTGTGTTTTGCCTTTGGTTTGTTGTAATTAAAGGCATGGTATTAAGGGCTGGAGAGATGGCTCAGTGGTTAAGAGCAGTGGCTGCTTTTCTAGAAGAGCCGAGTTCAATTCCCAGCACCCACATGGTAGCTCACAACTGTCTGGAACTCCAGTTCGAGGGAATCCGACACCCTCACACAGGCACACATGCAGGTAAAACACCAATGCACATAAAATAAGTAATATTTTTTAAAAGACGTGGAATTGAAAGCTGTTTTTTTAAGATCAGTTTCTTTTATTTTACTGTGTATGTGTGGGTATGTGCGTGTGAGTGGAGGGGCCCACAGAGGCATTGGAGCGCCTCAGGCTGCAGCTACAGGGGCCTGTAAGACATCTTATGTGGGTCCTGGGAACTGCGCTCGGGTCCTCTGCCCTCTTCAGCACTGAGCCATCTCTAGCCCCAGGCATTGGTGTTCTTAAAAAAGTTCCTCTAGGGCAGGTGAGATGGGTCAACAGTAAAAGGTATCTAGTACACAAGCCTGGGGTCCCAAGTTTCATCCCTGGGGCCCCGGAAAGGAGGAACTGGCTCCCCACAGTCATCCTCTAGACCTTACTGCACACACAACCCTAGTAAGTACACATAATCCAAACCATGTCTGAGAAGCCCTGAAGCCTGGGTAGCTTAGCCCTGTCTCCTGGATGACTTCACGTCCTCAGAGACCAGCACTGACTGGGGGCGGGCTAGTGATTTGGGGGCTTGTCTTCACCTTCTCCTCGTGTCTCCCTCGTCCGCCTCGCAGATGAGGTTCAGGCCATTGCCACTTTGATTGAGAAGCAAGCCCAGATCGTGGTGAAGCCCAGGATGGTTTCAGAAGAGGAGAGGCAGAGGAAAGCCGCCCTGCTGGCCCAGTATGCTGATGTGACAGACGAAGAGGAATATCCTTTCTGGAGGCTCAGCACCATTTCCCGAGGCTCATGCTAAGGATGTCAGACAGTCTGTGTCACCCTAAGAAGTTCCAGCCCCCATCTCTAGCTTAGTTTTCACTTTCAGAATGGCAATGATCCTGGGCCTTTGTGGGCTTAAGAAGTGTTGTTGGGCTGGGCAATGGCGTCACGCGCGTTTAATCCCAGCACTCTGGAGCCAGAGACAGGTAGATTTCTGTGAGTTCAAGGCCAGCCTGGTCTACAGAATGAGCTCTAGGACAGCCAAGGCTATACAAAGAAACCCTGTGTCAAAAGACAAAACAAAACAAAACCCCAACAACAAAATGATGTTAAAATAGTTGACATGGGACTTATATTTTCAACACATAATTGATATACTCAAGAAAAGTTCAGTGTAAGACAAATGATGCCTTTAATGTACTGTCGGTGTTACTCCTAGAGTGGGAAGCTGCTGTGGGTCCTTGCACCTGTGCGACACTGCATTAGTTACTTTCTTACTGCTGTCACCAAATACAAAGAAGAAACGAGGCAATGGTTATTTTGGCTTACAGTTGGAACTGATGCCCTCCATCATGGCGGGGAAGGCATGGCGGCAGGAGCAGGTGGCAGCTGGTCACGTTGCAGCCACAGTCAGGAGGCAGAGAGAAATCAGTGTTGCTGTGAACCAGTCTTTGCTTTTATTCAGTCCAGGACTGCAGCCCAGGGAATGGTTGCCTCCAGCCTCACAGACATCCCAGAGGTTTGTGTCCGTGATGACCCCAACTCCTGTCACCTGACAGCCAAGATGACCCATCACAGATACTTTTGTGTACAGTCTAGCACCACACTTCCTTCTTCAAAAAATAACCTTTTTTGGACATAGAGTCTCATTGTGTAGATCAGGCTAGCCTCAAACTCACAAAGATCCACCTAACTCCGCCTTCCGCCACTGTGCTTCCAAGGTTTGCGTCACCACACCTGGCTTCCAAAAAAGGCTTTTGAAGTATGAGGTCTCTCTTCTGAAGTTAAAACACAGATTTCTGGTCATTTCCTGAGTTTCTGATCTAAAGTAGGCTCAAGATAAGCGTCCATGGCTGTGGACTTCTTGAAAGTTCCTAGAGGCTCCAAGAGTTACAGTGTTTGTACATATGTGTGCATGCGTGTTCTCATGCAGCCCGGGTGGAATTGAACTCCTGATCTTTGTGCCTCCTCCTTCCGAATGTTGGAACTGTGCTGTCTCAGAGTCTGTCTCGCCCCTGCTTTTAGGTAATGTTAATGTAGGGTCTTCCAGATCACCTGACCTTTCCTTTTAGCCTCTAGGAGTGGGTCTTGTAGAAGCTTGAGACATCTCCCCCCCCCCCAAGTTAGGGTTTTCAGAATTGGCTCTCTGGGGTTTACCTTTATACCTATGACTCCATCCTCACTGCATTCTGCTTGCTTCTCTTATCCATGTCTGTTGGCTGGTTTTCAAACTCAACTTGGGAAGTGTGAGGCCTTTTTTTCAACCTGGTTTTCCTTAATGTCACTCACCGAAGCAGATGAGAAAGATGATCCGGGTACTTCGACAGCAAACATCGGCTCTGACAAATGTATCCTTCTCTTTGTCCATGCCTTGTTTTTCTCTAAGGTCCTTCTGGAGATCAGTTGTCATTTTGCTGTTGCTGCTACAGGTTCCCTCTTATCTCCAAGGATGTCATGTTTTGCCAGTATTGGGAGCCCCCTGCCTGGCACAGCTCTGGTTAGTCAACTTACATACACTGTAACACAGAAAACAAGTTAACACATGATAGGTGCTAGTCTCCAGCTTGCTAGGATGACTTTGAATTCCTAGTCTCTGGTTCCACCTCCAAGTGTGTCATTAAAAGCATGTGTCACACCCACCAGAGGGGGTGGCGGGATGTTCTGTTTGTGAGATGGGGTCATACTAAGTAGTCCTGGCTGGCCTGGAACTCAGAGATCTGCCTGCCTCTATCTCTTGAGTGCTATGCTTAAAGGAATGCACCACCACACCTGGCCTGTTGCTGCGTTTTGGTTTTAGTTTTTGAGACAGTCTGTGTGTGGTCTTGGATGGTCTGGAACTTGCTCTGTAGACCAGCCTGGCCATGACCTCTCAGATCTCCCATCTCTGCCTCCCCAAGTACTGGGATTAAAGTCATGGTCCACCACACTGGATCTCACCTGGCTTGGTTTTTGTTTTTTGAGACAAGAGTTTCTTTTAGCCCATGCTAAACTCAAACTGGCTCTATCAGAGGCTGTTCTTGAATTGCCTTTACCTCTTGTAGGGCTTGAGCCACCACACCTAGCTAGAAGGATTTCCAACAGAAAAATAAAAGCTAGATTCCCCAGAGCTATTATTGTAGGAGGGGCTGCTTGTTGGTTCCCAGCCGCCCAGCTAGCTTAGACCTGAAATAATCACACAGAAGCTGCATTAATTAAATCTAGCTTCTTATTGGCTAACTCTTACATATTAATTTAACCCATTTTTATTAATCTGTATATTGCAACGTGGCTGTGGCTTACCACGTAAAGTTCCCAGCGTTTATCTCCGGTGGCTCCATGGCTTCTCTCTGACTCCGCCCATCCATCTATCAGCATTGTTTAGTCGTCCTCCCCCCCCCCCACCTTAGTTCTGCCCTCCTATAGGTGCAAAGCAGTTTCTTTATTCATTCGTGGTAATCACAGCATACACAGGGATATCCCACATCACAGAGCTCTGTTGCCCAGGACTGGGGAGGGGAAATTAAAATGTTTAAATTTTATCTTTACTCTCAAAGACCTTGTCATTGGAAAGAGAACTCAAGACACTATTTGAAGCTCAAAATCTGATCAGTATTGAAATGCATGTTGAGGAAGGTCCCTACTAGCAGGTCACTCTGAGATGTTCCTAAGAAGGTAAATTTAGAAATTTACCTCCCAGGTGAGGGCTTATAATGGACTATCAGATATTGTCTCAGGGGTTCAGTTTTGGTGCGAGCATTTGACCCCAAGGCCCTGGGTATGCTTAGGTAAGTGCTCTGTTGCTGAGCTCTCTTCTCAGCCTGAGACTTTTGTAGCCTAATAGAAAAAGTCATGTTTCAAGAGTATAAAGGAGGGGCTGGAGAGATGGCTCAGTGGTTAAGAGCACTGTCTGCTCTTCCAGAGGTCTTGAGTTCAATTCCCAGCAACCACATGGTGGCTCCAAACCATCTGTAAAGAGATTTGGCGCCCTCCTCTGGCGTGTGGGTATAAATGGAGGCATAATAAATAAATCTTAAAAAAAAAAAAAGAATAACCAAAAGAGAAAATAAGAAAAAAAAAAAAGAGTATAAAGGAGATTGCCTGGAATGTTTTATCTTTTTAGTACCTGCATGTATGTATGTGTACCATGTGTGTGCTTGTTGCCCCCAGAGGCCAAAAGAGTGCATCAGATCCCCTAGAACTGGAGTTACAGATGGTTGTGAACCACTTGTGGATTCTGGGAATGGAACCCCAGTCCTCTGTAAGAGCAGCCAGTGCTCTTAACCACTGAGCCATCTCTCCAGTTCTTGATATTTTGTTCTTAAAAGTTAAAAGAAGTAAGGAATAAAATTTTTGGCTGTTTTCTCAATTTTGTTAAACTTATTTCATGTCTTATAAGTTCAGTGTTGACAATATAACATAATCTAGAAAAGGTCAAATTAACAATTCAATAAGAATAAACCTTAATTACTTGGAAGCATTTTAATAGTGCCACATGCATGAGCATTTTCCAGCCAGTGATACTCTCTTTATTGACTTACCCTGGGCTCAGCAGCCATTTGGACTTAGCTTGGAGTGAAATTTTATTTTAAATGAATCGACGTTATTTGTAAGTATAAACTTTATTTGTATTTTTTTAGACCCCCTGTTAATGAAGTACATTTTTATAAAATATTTCAAAGTTCAGGTTTAGTTGTCCAAATGAGATTTTGTTGTTGTTGTTGTTGTTTTGGTTTTTTGAGACAGGGTTTCTCTGTGAAACAGCTCTGACTGTCCTGAAACTTAGTTTTGTGTGTATTGGTGTTTTGCCATGGGTGTCAGGTTCCCTGGAACTGGAATTATAGACAGTTGTGAGCCACCATATGGTTGATGGGAATTGAACCTGGGTCCTCTGGAAGAGCAATCTCTGCTCTTAACTACTGAGTCATCTTCCCAGCCCCCATGGAACCAAAGAATCCACCTGCCTCTGCCTTCTGAGTGCTGGGATTAAAGGCATGTGCCACCACCACCCAGCCCAAAGTTTTTTTTTAAATATCCTTTAGGAGTTCCCATCAAACCAAGGATTCTTTTCCCCCCCTAACATATGAGTGTTTTGCCTGGACACACACCTCATGTCTAGTGCCCACAGAGGCCAGAAGAGGGCACTAAATCCCCTGAAACTGGAGTTATGTATGGGAATGAGCGCCTGTCTGGGCCTGAACCTCTGCCAGAGCAAGTGTTTGTGATCACTGAACCCAAATCAAAGATCCTTTTTTTGTACTAGGAATGCCCCAAGTGCATTTAGGACTCGGTGTGTAGAGAAGGGGCATCCACACTGAAACTGCAGGATTGTTGCTTGTGGAATGTGTACCTTAATCCCTTAACTCACTGGTAGTTCTGTTCCGAAACACCAATGTGGAAGATGTTCTCAATGCTAGGAAATTGGAACGAGATTCACTTCGGGACGAGTCCCAAAGGAAGAAGGAGCAGGACAAGCTGCAGCGGGAGAAGGACAAGCTAGCCAAGCAGGAGCGCAAGGAGAAGGAGAAGAAAAGGACACAGAGAGGGGAACGCAAGCGATAACCTCAGCCCAGGAATCGATTGTGCGTCTGTCTACTTAAGAGACTGAGACTAATGCATTTCCCAAAATTTCCTAAGGCTTTCCCCCGTGTTTACATGTCCAAAAGAAAAATCACAATCACTTGTAATTACAAAATGTGCCATGTTTTGGTAGTGTGGGCAATCAATTATAGTATCTTTACCAAAGATCTGGAATTAGGGTAACCTTTCTATTTTAGTACTGAAACCTGTGCCCTTCTGGCTTGTTTTTAAAAAGGTCTTCCCTCACTTTGTATAATTAGCCAGATTCAGAAAGTGAACATCCTGAAGGAAACATGACCATTCCTTCTGAGATTAAAAAAAAAAAAAGTGTAAATTGCTCCTGAGGCAATATTTGCCTCAAATGTAGTTTTTTATTTGAAATTTAAAATGTAGTGGGTTTTTTATTTGAATTTTAAGTTTGAATTTTAAATTTCGTAGTCTAGGCTGACCTTGAGCTTGAGTTTCTCAGCTTTAGGATTATGGGCATAAGTGGCTACACCTGGCTTGTAGTAGCAGTATTTTATAGCTGAAACAACTAATGAAGAGCCCTACCTAGATCCAGATTGTATCTGACATCAAATAGGAAAGTGGAAGGTGGGTATTTGGGGTGTGATAGATCTAAGAATTTTTTATTTATTTTTTGATGTGGCAACTTGGGCTCAAGCTGTAGCTGTGTTGAGTGCCTAATTCGCATATAAGGCCCTGGGATTGGTCCCCAATACTGAAGAAAAACTTAACGTATGGGAAAATCAAATATCTTTTAAAATAGAGAGCTACATACTTTTCATATAGTCTGTGGCTTTAAGAAGGATGTGTCAGTTTGGGGTATAAGGTTATCATTGTTAGCTAGATAAATCATGAGTTCCCTTAAATCCGCTCTTGATTTTAGTCTTGGTTTATTCTGCAGGCATGTCTAGCCTTTTGACATTGTGGCAAGACTTTTTTTAAAACGTGCAAAAAAAATCATGTTTTAAAAGTAAGTTTATGATTTTGTATTAGGCTGAATTTACAGCTATCGTCAGCCACAGGTTGTACACACCTGCAGCATAGGTATTAAGACCTAATAATTCCTGGTTTAGAGAAACTGAAGGAATTACTCCTTTAGAGAGAAACACTGGAAATTTTGCTAACAATAAGATACTTAAGTATATTATATAATTGGTGGTTAACAAACTTAGGAGTGGAAAAACTGGGAGATTCAAGGGTGAGCAGAAACTCTCCAATTGTTACTTCTGCCACAGCTGCATCCAGCTGTAAACAAGGTCCTTTTTTTACTTGACTTTGGGCAACAGCTATCTAAAGCCTCAACAATTTCTCTGATGTGATACAGTAGATATTTTATACCGGGGGTTAGAAGACTACCACTCACTCACAGGCCAAGTTTGGTCCAGTCCTTTTTTGTATGGGGCAAACTAAAAATTTTTTTTTTACATTTTTAAAGGGTTAATAAAGACATTCATGATTTGAGACCATATGTGGCCTATATAAAACCTAGTAGTTACTAGCATTTGGAGAAAGTCTTCTGACTTGTTTTTGTATCATTAGCTACCTTTGTGCAGAAGAAAAAAAAACATGGTTAAGGAGATAAAGCTGCCTCTTTATCCTACGCAAAAATAACCACCTTTCCCTTTTTTTTTAAATAAACTTATTTAAGTCAGAGTCGTCTGCCTTGTTTTTGCCAGCAGCTGGTGGGAAGGTGTGTGTGGTTGGTTCCTTGGGAATGGTCTTCGTCTGGTCAGCTCTGTAGACACTCTGCAAGTGAACCGTCTTCTCCCTTAAATTTTTTGCAAGTTTCCTGTGAAGTAAAGATTAGTTCAGAGGATTACCATGTTTTTTGGAGCTTGAGTAAATTGGCTTTGAAGTCCTCTGAGGTACTACTGGTCTTGATCCTTTATGTGGTAGCAGTGAGCCACAGCTCTGAAGAGTATGGGAAAGAACCTGTTTTAATTTAGTAATCCTTATTTGGGGCTTCCTTCTAACCTTGATTTTGGCTTCTGAAGGAATCAAGATTATATCCATCCCTTAAGGATATTTATTTCAATTTGCTAGTTTTTTGTTTTGAGACAGGGTTTCTTTGTGTAGCCTTAACTGTCCTAGCTCTATAGACCAGGCTGGCCTCGAACTCACAGAGATCCACCTGCTTCCCAAGTGCTGGTGTTAAAGGTATGCACCACCACAACACAGCTAAAAATTAAATTTTTATTTGTATGTATATGGGTGTTTTGCCTTCATGAGTATGTGCAGTGTTATTGGAGGCCAGAAGAGGGCATGGGATCCCCTGGGACTGGAAGTGCAGGTGGCTGTGAGTCACTTTGTGGGTGCTGGGAATCAAACCTGGAACTAAATCCTCTAAATCCTTTGAAGAGTGCTCTTAACTGTTAAGCCATCTCTCTGGCCCTCGGTGGGATTTTAATCATAGTAGTATTTCCTCCAAAACTTTTCTGTAACCACTTATTTAAATGGAAAGGGTACTGATAGAATGATTAATTTTCTCTTTTGCTTTGTTGTTTTTGTTTTTTGAGACAGGGTTTCTCTGTGTAGCTTTGGAGCCTGTCCTGGAACTCTTTCTGTAGACCAGGCTGGCCCTGAACGCACAGAGATCTGTTTGCCTCTGCCTCCCGTGTGCTGGGATTAAAAGCGTGCACCACCACTGCCTGGTGGCTTAAGGTAATTTTCAAATAACTTCATATAAATTGTGTATCATGTCTTCCTTGATATCTCCATCTAATTAAAAAAAACATTTTATTCTATGTGTTTATATGTGCTTACTAACACACAGACATACACATAAGTAAATCTGTTAAAGAAAAACAAAGCAAAATAAAAACATGGGCTAGGTCAGTTGAGTGGATAAAGATGTGTGTTACCAATTCTGATATGAGTTCAATCTCCAGGACCCACATCCAGACACAAAGTTGTCCTCTGATCTTACATCCACTGTTGTCATATGTGTGTGCATGTACACACAAATTTAAAAAGAAAAACTTAATTTCTTTGAATTAGAGAATATCAATATCACCTTTACCAGTTTCACTGCAGATTTTGTGTGATAATTTTAAATACTTTTTAAGCTGCAATTTAGAAATATGTAAGAACCATCTAAGCAGGGTGTAGTGGAACATGCCTGTAATACAAGCTCTGGGGAGGCAGGAACAGCAGGTTCCAGGACAGCTAGGAAACCAGAGGGAAAGAGTCATCTTTACCAGTGGTTCTCACCTTTGTAATGCTGCAACCCTCTAATGCAGTTCCTCATGTTGTGCTGACTGACACTCGACCATAAAGTATTTTCATTGCTATTTCATAACACTAAATTTGCTATTGTTAAGAAATGTAATTTAGGGCTGGAGAGATGGCTCAGGGGTTAAGAGCATTGCCTGCTCTTCCAAAGGTCCTGAGTTCAATTCCCAGCAACCACATGGTGGCTCATGACCATCTGTAATGGGGTCTGGTGACCTCTTCTGGCCTGCAGGCATATACACTGACAAAATATTGTATACATAATAAATAAATATTTAAAAAAAAAAAGAAATGTAACTTAGCCAGGCAATGGTGGTGCATGCCTTTAATCACTGCTCCTCTGAGGGAGGTGGAGGCAGGCTATGAGGTCAACGCCAGCCTGGTCTACAGAACAAGTTCCAGGACAGGATCCAAAGCTACAGAGATACCATATCCTGTCTCGAAAAAGAAACAAACAAAAATTGTGATTTAAATACTTTTTGGACGACTGATCTATACTATAGAAAATGCCACTAAAGCAAAACTTCAGAAGTCTTGTGACAGGACAGCCCCAGCTGGCTTTTGTTATTTAGCTGAGGCTGGTCTTTAACTTCTAATTCTCCTACCTTGACCTCCCAACTCTCGCAAGTGCTAAATCTAGCCTTAAAATTTTTGTCACTGATGATAGCGTTGACTGTCTGGTCCTCCTGTCCTCACCCCACTAATGCTGGATTACAGGCATGCACCACACGTTTTATATAGTGCCCAGGAGCAACCCAGGATCGGTCTCCTGCGCACTCTGTAAGCATCCATCCATTTGAACTTCATCCCCAGCCCAATGTTTGGTTTTCCTTAACAGACCGGTATTTCAGAGTTTTTTTTTTTTTTTTTTTTTTTTTTAAATTCAGCAAGGCAAAGTAAGTTTCATCTTTGAAAGAGGTCAGGTGGAATCTTATCTGAATCACAATCACCTACCAATATTCTTTTTTTTTTTTAAAGATTTATTTATTTATTATGTATACAACATTCTTTCCATGTATGTTTGTATGCTAGAAGAGGGCACCAGATCTCATTATAGATGGTTGTGAGCCACCATGTGGTTGCTGGGAATTGAACTCAGGACCTTTGGAGGAGCAGGCAATGCTCTTAACCACTGAGCCATCTCTCCAGCCCTCCTACCAATATTCTTATGTATTAAGAATATATTTTTTTTTTTTTTTGGTTTTTCGAGACAGGGTTTCTCTGTGGCTTTGGAGCCTGTCCTGGAACTAGCTCTGTAGACCAGGCTGGTCTCGAACTCACAGAGATCCGCCTGCCTCTGCCTCCCGAGTGCTGGGATTAAAGGCGTGCACCACCATTGCCTGGCCAAGAATAAAATTTAAACCAGAATGGTTTTTTTTTTTTTTTTGAGACAGTTTCTCTGTAGTTTTGGTGCCTGTCCTGGAACTAGCTCTTGTAGACCAGGCTGGCCTCGAACTCACAGAGATCCGCCTTCCTCTGCCTCCCGAGTGCTGGGATTAAAGGCGTGCGTCACCACCGCCCAGCCAATCAGAATGGCTCTTAATCAGCTAAATGAAATTCATGTGATTTTTCAGACAAATAATACATTAGAAATTAACACAAATGTAAAAATGAAACCAAATATTTTCAACAAAGTAATTTATTTTTTCCTGAGAGACTAAATTCAGTACAATATTTGTTTTCATAACATTCAACATGTGTTATGTCAACCTTAACCACTTTCTATGCAGTGACTGTGGTGGAGTGGTCTAGTTTATTTCACTACCCTCAGTGTAATTCATTTGGTAGTTCTAAGCATATCAGTGATCAAAATGTTTCTCCCTACAGTTACTCCTGCATTCTCAATCAGTTTCTTCCGAACATCATCTAAAGAAAATTTATTTGGTGTGATTACACTCTTTCTTTTTATATATATACCAGGATTTCTAAAGCTAAGAAAAAACACTAACATTAAAAACATCAGTGTTTCTAGTCAAGGATATTTCAATTAAATTTCATCAGTACATTATATTATAGTTTAACTCATGCTAGAAACTTTAAAACCCAAGATCTTCTTTCTGAGTCACATAATATCAACATTTCATATTAATGAATAAATTATTCGGGTTCTAATACAAAGATATTAAGTGATGATAAACAGAAAAAGCCAAGCTTTCAAGTGTTCTTTTTAAAAAATACAGAAGCAAACAAATGAACATAACTACACAAAATATACACTAACTAATTGGCAAAACTAAACTAGTTAAAGATTAACCTAAAAAGTACATTTTAGAACTTCGTGATACCCTCATCAAAGACAGCAAACTAAGGGTATTAAAACAAGAGTCATTATTTTAGTTACTAGGCATCGAGTCTAAAAGATCCAGATAAAGGAATGTTTTATTTTGATTCAATTAAATACTTTGAAATTGGAAATATTTAATAATTGATAGTATAATTAAAATTTAAAGAATATACACTAATGATTTGAACAGGTTTTATATTCAGTAACTTGCATGGTTTTCACACTGGCACTTTTATCACTAATCTAGGAGAATCAGATGCATTTCCCTCCATATACTTAGGCACTAAGATTTCAAATTTATAAATTTGGTAGTATTTTAAATATTAAATTTTACATGAATATTGGGTTTATCCTTGTTTTCCTTGTTTCCTAGGTATTATCCAGTTTCATAAGGAAAATACTTTAAATCACAATCAAAACTTGTCTTGGTTACTAAACTGTAGCCATAATTGGGTTACAGTCACTTAGATTCATTATTTGGAATTATACTTACTAAGGCAGAACTAAATGAAACTTATCTCCTAGAAGAATTTCACATTTGCATTTACCTGCACTGAAGAATGGATTTAAGCAATTTTTGGCTGTAAGTGGATAGTTAATTAAATAAACTTGCTATCTTTGACTACTCAGAACTCCTGGAGTAATCAACTTTACCTTTGAGTTCACTTTAAACTGTATCTGATTCATTCCAAGCAGATTTTTTTAAATAGAAGTTAGACTTCATTGAAGTATTAACTTTAAATCTGAAAGAAAATTAATGTACTGAAAGTTTGACAAGTTCATTAAAAATTTTAGCACATCTTGATACATTTACTTATCAGCTTTTTAACTCTTCCTTCTGCTGGCATTTCCTTAATGTTTATTTGTTTCACCTCTCTGGTTCATTGGATTGCTACTATTTATGCTTTCATGGACTTTATCTTCACAGTTTACTAGATCTTGGAAGGCCTTTTCCATGTCAGCTTGGCCCGAGGTACTTGCTGTTTTTGGCAAGGTCATCTGCAGTGCACACCACAGGGTAGTGCGTGCTTTCCGGGTAGCTACACACATCTCTTTAATTGCTGTAGCGAGAGCAAAAACATCTGTAAAATAAATAAGGTTATTTTTTATTATTCACTTTAATACCCCTTACATCTTAAGTCACTCTGTGCTGTTGCTACTAAATGACCAAACTTTTTTTTTTTTACAAAAATAGTGATGGCTAAGTACTAATGAAGTACTTTGTTTTTTAAAATACTTATAAGTATTATTACTTTCTTTTATCTGTATAGCAATAACTATGCTTTGGTAAAAGAGACTAGTGTAAGACAGGTATAATTAAGTGTATAAAATTAACAAAAGAAAACAAAGTACTTTGGGAATAAATGTGATCATTTTGCTAATTTGTTCTTTAAATGAATATTAATTTTAGAAATCCAATCTTTTGGGCTGGGGAGATGGCTCAGAGGTTAACAGCACTGACTGATCCTCCAGAGGTCCTAAGTTCAATTCCCAGCAACCACATGATGGTTCACAACCATCTATAAGAGATCTGGTGCCCTCTTCTGGCATGCAGGCATCCAATCTTTTAATTTCAAGTATGACTTTATTAATATTCAAATTATTACACTGCTTTATCAAAAGAGTGCATTAACATTTGTACCTCTGTAGCTAGAAAGATGGCTCAGCAGTTAAGAACATTGGTTGCCCTTCCAGAGCAGTCATACATAAAATAAAAATAAATAAAATTAAAAGAAACCCCAAGTCATTTGTACCTCTGTCATCTTGGCACCTAGGCACTCCTTGTCTTTGTCGATTTGAAGCATTAACAATTTCATCCTTTCTTCGTGACTGTACAATGTGAATTGACTCCAAGTGTCTATCCAGTGCAGTAGAGATATTAGCATGAAGGGGAGAGCTTCGAAGACGTTCCATTTTGCCTAGTAAAGTCACAACCTGAAGGAAACATTTAAACCTTGATAAGGCAAACAAGTCTTTAATGAAAGATAGTAGAAATGAAAGCAACAATAATCGTTCAGTAAATAAACGGATGCTTACTCTGTCCTAACACTATGCTAGGGGAAAGAAATTAGCTTGTGTATGTTAGTTTTAAAAGTTGGAGTTGATTACTGAGAACAAACAATAATGAAAAATAAATATTAAACACAGTCATGTCAGAGCTGGGCGGTGGTGGCGCACGCCTTTATTCCCAGCACTTGGGAGGCAGAGGCAGGCGGATCTCTGAGTTCAAGACCAGCCTGGTCTACAAGAGCTAGTTCCGGGACAGGCTCCAAATCCACAGAGAAACCCTGTCTCGAAAAAACAAACAAACAAACAAACAAACAAAAGACACAGTCCTGTCACTGACTGTGCAAAGATAAGATCTGATATTGTTTTTGGCAAGTCTATAAATAGAGCTGTTAGTAAGAACCACCTAAAGGAGAATTTGAGTTAAAGGGACAACTACAGCTGGGCGTGATGACGTGCACCTTAATCCCAGCACGTGGGTGACAGGCTGGCAGGTCTCTGTAAATTCAAGGCCAGCCTAGTTTACAAAGCAAGTTCAAGGACAACCAGGGCGGAGAAACCCTGTCTGGAGCAGGGGAGACACAGACCATACAACAACAACAAAACACCCCACAAAATATAAAGATGACACCAGTGAGATGGATTGTTAAAGTGTTTGCTGTACAAGTTCAAAATCCAGAGTTCAGATCCCCTGCACTCATATGTAAATCTTGGCAGCCTGCCTATAATACCAGCACTCCACAGACAGAGACAAGATCCCCTGGTCAAACTGGCTAGCTAGATTAGCCAAACTGGTGAGCTGTGGGTTCAAGTGAGAGACCCTGCTTCAATATATATGGTGGAGAGCGAATAAGGAAGATATTCAATACCAACCTCTGGCCTCTACGGGTCCTTGCACACACATACATATTAACCCCTACATGTGGGCCCACAGATGTAAAATACATACATACATACATACATATATATGCATGTAAACCACACTCTCATGCATGTGCAAAACTAAAATGTCACTGGGTATATTAAATTAGTATGGGGAGTATGTTTAATATGCCTAGCATGTTTCAAAATTTAAACAATGTAAATTAAAGAACTTTTTGATTAATCAACATGTGAATATCAAATAAGTAGAATAATTATCATTGGGAACTAATTAACAAGTCTGTTCCCAGTCTTAAATATTTTCCTTCTATTATACACCAGTTAGATCCTTGAGGGGTAAATAGATAAAAGGAAAAAAGTATGCAAAAACTCCAGTGAACTAAAATTTATGTTTCTAAATAGGGAAGGGACAAGAGGGTAATGGAGATAAGAAAGACACATTTGTTTTAATCATGTGGAATCTGGATTTAAGAAATTACTTAAAGGGAAAGGTGGACAAAGAAGGTAATGGGGCAGGTAATGAGCAATGTACAGTAAAATGTATTATGGAAATGTCATAATTTTAATTTTTTAAACATTTTTTAAAGATCTGTGTGTGTGTATGCATGTACATGGGGTGATGTGCATGTGAATGCAGGTGCCCTGGGAGGTCAGAAAAGGGGACTGGATTCCCTGTTGCTGGAACTGATGGATGTGCTGCCTGATGAGGGTGCTGTGAACTGAACTTGAGTCTTCTGCAAGAGCAACATATGCTCTTAACCACTGAGTCACCTTTCCAGCT
Source organism: Alexandromys fortis (assembly GCF_014885135.2). NCBI lineage: Eukaryota > Metazoa > Chordata > Mammalia > Rodentia > Cricetidae > Alexandromys > Alexandromys fortis. The sequence continues at coordinate 14,678,983 of NW_026067974.1, read as the reverse complement.
CCTACACATTTTTCTGTGTATGTATGTGGATATACATATGCATGACCCCATTATGTTAAAATTCAGGTGATAACCTACAGGAGTTGGTTCTCTTCTTCCACCCACCATGTGGGTTCTAGAGATCAAATTTAGGTCATCAGCCTTGGCATTAAGCACCTTTACACACTGAGCCATCTTTCATGCTTTTAAAGCACTTTAAAGTGTTGGATTTTAAAACTATTCTTTCCGTTAGGGATTATTTGCCAAGATGGGTTTGAAGTGGGATTCTTTTTAAAAAGTTTTTTTATTTTTTTAATTTTTCAAGACAGGGTTTGTCTATCCAACAGTCCTAGCTGTCCTGGAACTAGCTCTTGTAGAGATCTGCCTGTCCTCTGCCTCCCTAGTGCTGGGATTAAAGGCTTGCACTACCACCGCCCAGCTGAAGTAGTTTAAATTACTAAAATATTATGTTGCTGAGGATGAAACTCAAGACTTCACATGTTAGGGATAAGTGTTTGACACTGATGGACAGCTATCTCTAGCCCACTCAAATTACTTATTAAATTATTACAAATTAAAAGACTAAATAGAACTATTCTTGCCTTTCCCTAATATTCATCATAGTTATAGAACCAAAGATGAGTGTATTTGAGTTGTGTTGGGGAGGTGGCTCAGTCAGTGAAGTGCTAGCTGAGCAGGCATGAGAACCTGAGTTCAGAACCCCAGGACTCCTGCTTTTTATTTTTATTTTTTAAATTTTATTTTTAAAGCCAAACACAGTGGTCTGTACCACTGTGCTGAGGAAGTGGAGACAAGAGAGTACCTAAGTTTTGCTAGTAAACTAATGTAACTTGAATCCTAACTGGTATTAATAATAAAAATCTCAAGTCAGATATTAAGGGGGTGAAAGCTGAAAGATCAGAGAAGCAAAGCAGCCAGCCACTAGCTCTTACCTCTACGAAATCCTCAGACTGAATGGTGTATTCTGTCTCTACAAGTTCTCAGACTGAATGCCTTGAGCTCCTGTCTCCTCCTGCCTTATATTCCTCTCTCTGGCCAGCCAAATCCCTTCCTGGCTCCACCTCCCTAGTGTTGGGATTAAAGACCTGTGACTCCTAAGTACTGGCATTAAAGGTATGAGACCTCACCATCTGGCTCTGTTTCTCTTTGAGACTGGATCAATCTAGTATAGCCCAGGGTGATCTTGAACTCAACAGAGATCCATTTACCTCTTCCTCCCAAGTGCCTGGTCTCTATGGCTAACTAGTGGCTTTGCTCCACACTCTGATCCTCAGGAAAGCTTTGTTATAGCACAAATAAAATATCACCACAGAACTAGCCTAGATAAATCAGTGAGCTCCAGGTTCAGTGACTCAAAAAACTGAGGTGGAAAGCAATTGAGAAAGACACCCAGTGTTGACCTGTGACCTCAATATATACACACACACACACACACACATACACACACACAAGAATTTTTTTCAGCTATATGTAAGTGATTTTACTGTGTTTTTTGTTTGTCTTGAGCCCAGGTTGTTCTTAGACTCATTAATATAACTGAGGCTGGCCTTAAACTCTTTGTCCTCCTGCTTCCACCTACCAAATGCAGAGATTTCATATGTATGCCATCACACCTGGCTGTAAACATGATAATAAAATCCTTGACAACTCTAACTTGCTAAATTCCTTTAAATTTTTATCAAGTAATTTAAAAAAGACCATTATTGGACGTTTTGACAGCTTACTCTGGCTTGTTCTCGAAGTTCATCCACAATTAAGCGATCAACTCTAGATGGGTTGGAAGTCAATCTTGGAATTGGAGTATTATTAGTACTGGATACTTTTTTTCCTGGATAATTCTTGGCAAGGGCTAATTCAGTCTGTAAAATAATTTTTAGATATTAGATTTTAAAAAGTGGATAATATCTTTCACAGCTCTAAGAAACAGAACAATTTTCCCTTTAAATAAAATTGTTTTGGTATCAAAACACAACTATTATAAACAACATTCATATGCTAACTTAGAAAATGAAAAACTGAGCTGGGAAGTGGTGGCACACACCTTTAATCCCACCCAGCACCTAACAGGAAGAAGCAGGGAGGATCTCTATGTTTGAGGCCAGCCTGGTCTACAGAGCGAGTTCCAGGATAGCCAGGACTATACAGAGAAACCCTGTCTCAAAAAAATAAAACAACAAAAAAAGATAAACCCAAATATAAACCACAATACCATAATTTTTTCTCATACTTGTATATATTTTAATATTCTCCAACAATGTAATACTTTAAAAAAGAAAATCTACTTCATAGAAAATTTTAAGAGTTCAGATAACGATTGTTTCAAAACCCTGATCTTTCAATCTTTAAATGACCTAGCTAAGTCCTTACATCAATGATAAAATTTAAATATATCACAGAATTCAGCTTAGAAATAAATACTCTTAGACCACACTGGGGTAAACAAAGACAAGCAGATGGAACGCCCTGTTACTTCTACATGAATAGTTCTGTTACCTTTTTCCTCTCTTTTTCCAATGCTCTCCATTGTTCATAGCATTCTTCTAGACGAATATGAAGTTCACTAGCTGGTCCACTGCGGGTTTTAATTGGTCTTTGAAATCCAAACGTTGGCACAAAACCAGAAAAGGAATTATCACCATACATCATATCATTAAAATAAGGATATAAATGGCTTAAGTCATCATAAGAAAACAAATCATAGGAATCCAACAGTGGAACAACTGAGTGGCCAAATGGGTGGGTAGATCTTAGGGGAAACCCATTTGAACCAAGTTGTTGAAACCCCTGATTATGTCGTAAATCTCCTATCATATAATTATTAGAAAAGCATGAGGCCTGTGTGCGATTCACACGGCTATTTATATTGCTGTCTCCACTTCCTTGTCTGTGGCTATTAAAATGACCCTGTGACTCTAACAGATCTTGATATGCATTTTGTGGTAACCCATCAAAATGCTTTGGGATGTCTTCAGGATCATAATGTCCACTTTGGGGCTTGGCTTGAAAATTATGTTTGTTTACATTTTCTATTATCCCGTACTGTGAAGCTGAATAGCTATCACAAAATCCATTCGGCTGCTTTATTTTTTTCTCTGTAACCGATTCAAAGAGATTGTCTTCTCCAGTTTTTGTTAGTCCTTCCATGTGATTCACAGATTGAATTCTTTCTGCACCATTGTAACTAAAATCAAAACTAGAAAATGCTGAAGGGTTTTCTTGGCAATACTTCTGAAATAAATTGCTATTTGAGGTTAAATTTGTAGATGATAGTTGGGGGAAATCTGAAGAATGGCTAGAACCTTTTGAAGCTGCACTTAAATGACTATTTAATTTCATCAAGTTACCTTGATTTCGATAAGGAATAGGAAGGTTATTTTTTGTTTGAACATTCATCCAAGTTGGTCTGTTTAAGCTGATACCTCCTGAAGATGTTGCTGAATTCGAGAATAAATTCACTGATTTAAAATATTCTGAGTTTAGAGGATCAGGCTTAGCAAACTGTTGTTTCTCAGTGACATTAGCAAAATCATTATTAGCTGGACAAGCTGTGTGAGGCTTTAGTCCATATTCTGATTTTAAGCCAAAATCAGCAGTGAATGCTGCTTCCTTTGCAAACTGTTTTTCTGTCAGATGTGGTGTTGTTTTCGGAAATGCAAAATTCTGTTGGTCAGGTATTGTCTCCTCCATTTTTTTCTGATTTGCTGGTTTAACTTGAAATAACTTTGTATAGGCATCTGCTTCCACAGTTGGTGTTTCAGGTGTACCATTGGCTAATTTTTTACCATCTTGAACACTAAAATTTGAACATTTGTTAAGCTTTGCCTTATTAGGATGAGCATATTCTGGGTATCTACAATAATCAGCATTTTCATTATATCTATTGAATTGGGAAAGAAATATCTCTGCCCTTTTATGTTGTAATGGTGTTTCAAGACCTTTAGTACATATTTTCTCTCTTCCATAAGAGTAAGTATCAATTCCTGATTCTTTCATGATATCAGACAGACCTGTTTGTGGTGTAAAACAGTTTTTGATAAATGGATATTCTTGGAAAGTTGCCTTAACTGTATCATTTGTCTGAATATTGTAACAATTAGAATGATCACTTCTTGAGAGGTACAACCATTGTTCTTCAAGGTCTAAACCAGTATATCCATGATAAAGTTCATCTATTTTTTGTTGTGGTGTGAGATTATTATTATGCAAGTATTGCTTTTCCACTGCTGACACAGATTCACCACTATAAAAAGCTTGCTGAGAGATAGTTGTATCTATTGGCCTTTTGGTTTCTGTTAAGAGGTCATGGTGATCTACAAATCTGCTTGTGTTCATTGGCCAAACTGACTTTAAATTGGAGGAGCAGGTCCTAGAACAAGTAAACACATTTAATTACAATTTAAGTCTTAGAGATTTTATTTCCTCTGGAAACATTAGGGAAGATTCAAAAAACAAAACAAAACAAAAATCATTTCTCTTACCCGACACCACCAATCTTTCCCAACCTTTTCTTTTTTTTTCTTTTTTAAAGACTTATTTATTATGTATACCGTGTTCTGTCTACATGGATGCCTGCAAGTCAGAATAGGGTAACAGATCTCATACAGATGGTTGTAAGCCACCATGTGGTTGCTGGGAATTGAACTCAAGACCTCTGGAAGAGCAGCCAGTGCTCTTAACCACTGAGCCATCTCTCCAGCACCCCCCAACCTTTTCTTATAAACCATCACTGCTTCTAAACAAGTCAATCATATGGAATGTGCTATCTGCTCTAAGAGTTGTGTGCCAGGGGCTGGAGAGATGGCTTAGAAATTAAGAGCACTGGCAGTTCTTCCCAGTAACCACATGGTGGCTCACAACCATCTATAATGAGATCTCGTGCCATCTTCTGGCTTGCAGGAATAAACACAGACACTGTATGCATAATAAATAAATCTCTAAAAAAAAAAGTTGTGTGTGTCAAATAAATGTGAAGTAGTAACAGAACATAGTGGCATAGTACAAGTCATTACTTATGTCTGTGATGCTGGTGTAAAAAGCTTACTGCACTGCCAGTTGTTTAATAGTATAGGACACAGCTATGTGTAATATATACTATTAGGTGATGATAATGACTATGTTACTAGTATAGGACACAGCTATGTGTAATATATAGTATTAGGTGATGATGACTATGTTACTAGTTTATGCATTTACATAAACTACAGTATAGTTATATAGTATAGTTAACTATACTACAGTATAGTTAAAATTTTCAGATTTGTTTTTGTTATTTTTAATTATGTTTATGTATATGTATCTGCATGTGGGTATGTCCATATGTGTTGTTTCCTCAGAGGCCAAAGGCATTAAATCCTCTAAAGCTGGAGATACAAAGGTTATGAACCATCTCACATGGGTGCTGAAGAATGAACTTAGATTCGCTGGAAGAACAGCAAGTACTCTTAACCACGGTGGCATCTTTCCAGCTGTAAAAATGGTCATTACACAAGCAGCAGCCCTATGTGTTTTATGGTTACACTGTCTCTCGTCTCTCTTTGACTTTTGTTTGTATATTTGTAGACAGTGTCTTGTTATACAGCCAAAGTCAACTTCAAATACTTAAACTCTCTATGTAGCCCAGGATGGCCTCCTACTCTGAACTGCAATTACAGGCATGTGCACCCACTCAGACCACTTCACAGTTGCTGTGTCTTTTGGCTATATCAAGAAGCTATACTGAATGGTTGGTCTATACCATTTAGCTTTGGGTAAGGGTTGTTCCAGTGAAATAGTTTAATGATGCATTTCTTGGAACCTGTCACCATCATTAAGCAGTGCATGAGTACATGCATTTTAATTTTAATATCTTCACCACACTTTTCCAAAAGTCATTAACCAAGGTCTGAGGTGGACTTTAGGGTCTTACATGAATTGTTTAAACTAAGCAGATGGTAAGTATTTCCTTTGAAGAGATTATTATATAATTCAAAAGTGTGTTTTTAAATTTTTAATGAAAAAAAGATGTTTTGCTTAAAATATTTTTGAACCTAAGTATTTCAACTGGTTACACGTGTATGACATATTTTCTTATTTATTAATAGGGCACTTGGGTACTATGGATTCCACACCCATTTAAAACAATTAAAACATTCTAAAACCTCTACTGCATGAATCAAATCTGTATGTATTTCTGCACTGAGTTTTATCCTTCAAGGTCTAAGTTTAAAGCTTCTTGGAACTTATGTTCTGAAGCCAAACTTTAGCTCATGAACTCAAGGGAAATAACTATGAATTATGCAAGAGTAGTTTTTTCAAATCAACGCTCTTAAGCAAATAAAGTATTAGACTGAATTTCAGTTGTATGGAAAGTTCTTCAGCAAAATCAAGGTTCCTAGGAACAAACACTTTAAAATACCTACTATTCTATGATCCACTGTTAAATAAAAATAAATGTTAAACAAGAAGGTAACCTAGCATATGTCAATGAAAAGGTCCATTATACACTATAAAGCTTATATACTAACCCTTCAGCAAAATATGGCTGTGACTTATCCTGTTCTTCCAAAATGTTAGACACAAGTCCATATAAGTCTGTTTCACTGCCATAGTCATTTCTTTCGGTCTGAATCCTAAAAATGAATATCATATATAAACTATCTTATTTATTAAAATCAATTTCTCCTTCCATATATATTCCATTCTTTTTCTTTTTTATTCATTTTTCTTTCATGGTGCTAAAGATAAAAACCAGGACCTCATTCATGCTAGACAAATATTCTAATCCTGAGCTACATACATTCCCATCCCCTCTTATCATCTTTCCTCTAAGATATTTAGAATGACTCTATACATCATTTCAAACAAGGAAAAGACAAGAACATTTTCTAAGTTAAGTATATTATCTAGTATACATAAATATTTCTCCATTTCAAATCCTATGTCTAGTTTACATGTTTATTTTTCATTTCTCTATAACATATGCTATTAATTTAAAGTGACCAAGACACAAATTTCTGACTTAGGGTGTTAAAAAAAATGCTTAGTACCACACGTGAAAGCATGTCTAGTTCAACTATACATCATTCTAAACCTGTTCAGTTTTTTTGTTATTTGAAAACTAAATAAAGATGAGCTAGTGGCACACTGCTTCAATGCCAGCACTCAGGGGGTGGAGGCAGGCAGATATCTATGACTTCAAGCCCAGTCTGGACTACATAGTAATTCCAGGACAGCCAGGATTATGTAGAGACAGGGTCTCAGAAAGAAAACAACAAAAACTGTTGCTTGAGGCCAGCTTAGGTAACCTGCCTGAACCAACAAGAGATAATATATTTTTCTTTCTACCACCTCAGATAGGTGGGATATTTTAGAATTAAAAATATATTTGGCTAACACTAAAATATTTTATTGAGAAAGGTAAACGTTAGTAATCATCTAGTTATCTGTTGAATGGATAATCATTTGAAGTATTAAAATTATATTACAAGAGTATGTGACTTACAAACTGAACAAACACTGGTGCCATCAAGTCCAATACTTTTTTCCACTATACAGTACTAATTTATATATACAATGTTAATTTATAAAGATTCAATATGAAATTTTCTTTGTATATAAGATCTAGAAAATTTTTTATTTAATATTTGCCAAACCATTAATATTTATCATTGTGGAAGAAAAGACAGATTGGTCAAGATAATGTTTCACTTTTCTTTTTTATTTTATTTTTTATTTATTTATTTTTGGTTTTTCAAGACAGGGTTTCTCTGTGGCTTTGGAGCCTGTACTTGTTTCACTTTTCTTAACACAAATTTCTGAGAAGTTTGAATTTTTTCTTCCTCTCTCTCTCTCTCTCTCTTTTTTTTTTTTTTTGACGTGTACATCACTGTGGCTCTGGCTTTTCTGGAGCTCACTATGTAGACCAGGCTAGCCTTGAACTCACAGAAATCTGCCTATCTCTGCCTCCCAAGTGCTGGGATTTAAGGACTGTTGCCACAACACCTGGCCCAAATTTTTAATGGTATCTATTATCTATTAACTTCAATTATTTTTGAAGAATTGTGTATTATATAGTCTAATATTTCATTACCTATAGTTTTAATTTTTAATTAGTAGGATTCAACAAATATCTGCTTCCTCCTTAAACTGAAGATCCATAAACCTCCATCAATAGCTCTCTCATATGTAATTAAATGTAAAACATCACTCCTAAGCTGATCCTTCTAACAGCTTTCTGTAATGTTACGTATATATGTTTCTATATATTTTTATATTTTTGGTTGCGAGCCTAGTCTTTAATGACTGATACATCTCTCTAGCCCATACATACACACACACACTTATATGTGTATATACACACACATACATATATATAATCATATATATATATATAAATAAATATATATATGAATACCAGACTGTCCATGAACCCAGAGTTCAAGGATTAAAGAATGGCCTCACTCTCTTTTTTAATCTTCACTTGAAAGTCCCTGGTATGATATTATTGTTGTTATCTTAATTATTTGCAAGATTAAAAAGACAAGAATAATATTTACTGTATTAGTTCTATTTTCCCCCAATAAATGAAAAATTTGGCATGTAGTAAGCTCTTATTGTTTGCAGTATAGAAAATACTTTAAAAGTTTCATATTGCATAAAACAATACTTGTTGTATAAGGAAAATTAGTGAAAACTTAAAATTGGATAAAAATTAGATCTAAACATTTAAAAATTTGTATTTATGTAAGGATTTTATGACTATAAGTGCTTTATCTGCATGCATGCATGCATTCCAGAAGAGAGCATCAGCCCCCATTACAGATGGTTTAAGCTGCCATATGGTTGCTGGGAATTGAACTCAGAACCACTGGAAGAGCAGCCAGTGCAACAACTGAGCCATCTCTCCAGTTCCCTAACCCTAAACATTTTAAGTTTAATTACATTTAGGATTGGCAAGATGGCTCAGTGAGAAAAAGTGCTTACCACAAAGCCTAATGACCTGAGCTCCATCCCTGGGGCCCGCATGGTAGAAGAAGAGAACCAACTCTCTCAAGCTGTCCTCTGACTTCTATGTGTGTGTGTGTGCATGCACACATACCATACATGGGTGCACATACACATTTCTTAAATATTAAAAATATTATCTTTAGAAAGAAGAACTTAACCTGTGCTTTGGGGCCTGAGAAATGGTTCAGTGACTCACAAGCAACCATAATTTCAGTTCAAAGGATTCAACACCCCCGTCTGTGTGTGCAACAGGTACACACATGGCACACAGACATACATGCAAACAAAACACCTATACACAGAAAATAATCTAAAAGTCTTTTTAAAGAAATTTGAGACTATGTATTACCACAATCCCAGCACTCAAGAGGTAAAGGCAGAAGGACCACAAATAAGTAATGAACCACTGTCTAAAAACATTAACTAAAAGTTATACACAAATAACTGCCTAGTTTAACCTTTCTTAAAACTTTGATGAAGATAAAATTATATTCCCACTATATTAAAATAGAAGAGAGAGAAATCCAATATACTTTGATCGTTGTGCAATCATACTTTTAAAAAAGACCCAACCATTTAGCCTGAGGAAACTATTCCTATTTACCTGTTCTTTACACTGATCTGAGAACTAGAAGGTTGTTTAATATCATCTCCGTAAGTAGACCACGGCGCATAGAAGAGTGAGGAGTCTATAGAGCTTGCGTACTCTGTTGATGAAGAGAGTGGAGTGCAGGTCTGTCTTAGGTCTACATTGTCTTCATTCTAAAATTTTAAAGAAATTTTTGTACATCAGAGAGATCAAAATTTCATTTATTAGAGAGTATTAGGAAAATAATAAGAAAACATAATAATGCCGGCATTACAACATTCAACTCTAGAACATAATTATCTTAGCTACTCAGGAACTCTGCCAAAAGCTGGAACATAAACTTTTGCTGGCTATTACAGTTGACTGAAACGCCTCAACTCTGCTACCGCACTGATGCTGAGCAACTACAGACAGTATGTAAACAAATGAACATGTCTGTGTTGCAACAAATTTTTATGTACAAAAAGTTATCGATTAGATATAGAGCTTTTGTTAAACTAAAGATATATCAAGTCTCCATTAATAGCTTCCTTATATTAGAAACAAGGGGATCGGCAGGTGAGATGGTTCAGGGGGTAAAAGTGCTTGTCCTTGAAAACCTGCTGACCTGAGTTCTATATCTGGAACCTACAATGGAAGAACAGAACTCCAAAAGTTGTCCTCTGACCTCTGTAAGTGTGCCATAGAATGTGTGCACTTATACTCACATGTACACATCATATATAATAATAGTTTTAATATAAATGGTATTTTAAGTTAGAAAATAGACATCATTCCTTTAGGTTTCTTTCTCTTTGCAACAACCTATTGATAGCTATAATTGCTGTAGATCTAATATTATAAACACAGAAGACTTTGCATAGATAGTAGTAGTATTTTAAGTAAATATTACACAAAATTCACTTTCCTAGATAGGGTCTCATGTAGTCCAGACTGGCCTTGAACTCACCAAAAATGGCCTAAAATTTTTGATCTTCCTTCCTTCATCTCTCAAGATCTAGTATTATAGGAGTGCATCACCATGCAGAGCTTTACAAAGTTTATTCAATGGAAAACATACAACTATTTAAAACTCTAATTTTCATATAAATTCTACATACATTATTTTGGTTAGTCAACTTAGGAAATGAATACTATCTCTTTGTTGTTGTTGAGATAGGGTCTTACTCTGTAGCTCAGGCTGGTTTGGAACTCACTTTATAACGCAAGCTGGCCTTGAACTCACAGCAATCCTCCTGTCTCTCATTCCCAAACACTGGGATTACAGGCACAGCCCCACCTGGCTTCTCTATTTTAAAACAAAGAAATTAAGTCGAGAAAATAGCCCACCAACTCCTAACCAAGGGCCTTTCCACAACTTTTAAACTTTGAACCTACTCTGTATTTCCAAGAGATATTGTAAAATAAATAATAAAAAGATAAATATGTCTCTCGGAAATTTTAAAGCTATTACTACAATTAGAAGGAAATACAAGCAGCTGGGTGTAATGGCACTCATTTGCACTCCAGCACTTGTGAGATGGAGGCAGGAGGATTAGTTCAAGGTTAGCCTAAACTATTTGATGAGTTCAAGACAAACCTGGTCAGTATCAGACTCTGTCTCCAAAACTGAAGATGACCTTCAATGTCTGCTCATTCATTCTTACCTTTCCAGCATGAGGACCATAGGTCTGTACCACCATACCCAGTTTATGCAGTGCTAGGTATCACACTCAGAGCTCTGTGTGTGCTAGGCAAGCACTCTACCAACTAAGCTATAGCCCCAGCCCAAGTAAGTACTTTTTGATAAAAACAATTAAAATAATATAGTGGGAAATATATGGACTCTTTTCTGTTAAAATATTTATGAAAGTTTGGTAATATTTAAATATTTGGATAAATGTTAACTGCTTATATACTTCATATAAATAATTAAATGGATTAAAGCCAGCATCACTTAACCTGGGTATGGTGGCCAGACCTATACTCTCACCTCTGGAGAAGTGGAGAAAGGAAGATCAAAAGCGCACTGTCATATCCAGCTACATGGTGAGTTAAAGGCCAGTCTGAGTTATGAGACGATTTTAAAAGAGAAAAAGAAGGGCTGGAGAGATGGCTCAGAGGGGTAAGAGCACTGACTGTTCTTCCAGAAGTCCTGAGTTCAATTCCCAGCAACCACATGGTGGCTCACAACCATCTATAATGAGATTTGGCGCCCTCTTCTGGCATGAGTATACATAATAAATTGATTTAAAAAAAAAGAAAAAAGAGAGAGTAAAAAAGATCCAGGTTCTATATAAGGCATAAATCAAGCTACTGAGCTCTAATTTCTCAACCTGCAAATGGATATATTATAGTAAGTTATAATTCAGGTTAAACTATTCCTATGTATTGTTATAATTGAAAGTATATCAATATTGATGACCTGCTTAAAAATTTTCAAATAAAGAGAACTTGGGTTTAGGTATTTAACTCAGTGGAAGAGCATTTGCCTAGCATGTGCAAGGCCCTGGGTTCAGTCCTCAGCTTCGAGGGGGAAAAAAAAAGACAAAATAAAGAGTACTTGCAGGGGCCAAGAGAGATGTCTCAGCAGTTAAGAGTACTTGATGCTCTTGGAGAGGACCCAGTTCAACCCTCAGCATTCACATGGTGGCTCACATCCTTCTGTAACTCCAATTTCAGGGATGCACTCCTCATCTGACCTCCACAGGCAAGCACGTTGTGCACATACACACACGCAGATGAAAACACTCATGCACATTAAACAGCAACAAAACAAAAAAGAATTTATTCTATGCCTGATTAACAAAATTGTCTTGCCAGGACTTGTGGCGCATGCCTTTAATCCCAGCACTTAGGAGACAGATCTCTGTCTGAGTTCAAGGCCAGTCTGGACTACAGAGCCCATTCCAAGGCACCCAAGGTGCACAGAGAAGAGAAACCCTGTCTTTAAAGCCAAAACAAACAAAAAACAAAACAACACATTTCAGTGAGGTAATTAAAGACACAATAAAGAAAATTAAAAGTATAAAATTTTTACATTTTGCCAGGCGACGGTGGCGCACGCCTTTAATCCCAGCACTCGGGAGGCAGAGGCAGGTGGATCTCTGTGAGTTCAAGGCTAGTTCAGAGCAAGTTTCAGGAGAGCTCCAAAGCCACAGACAAACCCTGTCTCGAAAAAAAAAAAAAAAAATTTACATTTTAATTGTTTGAAACTTACAATAAAAGCTTACTATAAAACAAATATTATCTTCTTACTAAATAAGCATGAATTTTTTTACATTACTGATATGTTATATTAAGAACACGATGGAAACGAGCCAATGAAAAATCTTTTCTTAGGGGATTGGAGAGATGGCTCAACAGTTATGAGCACTGGCTGCTCATCCAAGGAACCCAGGTTCAAGTCCATAGATTCCACAGCTCACAATTGTGTATAACTAAAGTTCCAGTGGAGCCAACAGTTTCACACAGACATATATGCAGGCAAAACACATAAAATAAAATGTCCTCTGATCTCCACGTGTATGCTATGGTATGTTTCTGTCACACAAACACAAAAAAAATCTAATTTAAAATATCTGGGCTCTATATAGGACAATATAGATGTAATAAAAAAATTAAAAACAAAACCCTTTTTCCATGTGGAGCTTTTTTTAACATATATGGGACAAAACTTGTAGCTCTGATGTACAGTACATAGCAAGTGCCATGTCCTGGACTTGACTCTTATTTAAAACAAAACAAAAAAAGGAAAGGAGAGGAAAGGAAAGAAAGAAAGAAAAATGTTTTCTTGGGCTGAAAAGATGACTTAGTAGTAAGAGCACTGGCTGCTCTTCCAATGGCGTCATACATTTCAGGTGATCTGACGCCCTCTTCTGGTCTCCGGAGGTGGTGCGCTGACATACATGCTGGAAAAGCTATCATTCTTAACAAAATTTTCAAAATTAAAAAAAAAATCCTCTTATTTCCAAAGCCAGCTGTGTATTATGCAAACTCTATTTAAAATGTTTTCCTCTTAACCAGTTAGATGGCTTTGGGGAGGGGGCTGTAGTATTTGCTGCTATTTCTGAGGACCTGAGTTCAAAGCCCGGGACCCACATGATGGAAGGCTAGAAGTCTCTGAAAAGTCCTCTGACCTCCACATGTATACCATGGCACATTTCCGTTCCCCGTTCCCCCAAAAATGTAATTTTAAAAATTTGGGTTCTATATAGTGTAATATAAATGTAATTTTTAAAATATGAAAAGAAAAAAAAAACAGTTTCCCCCAGCTTTCTGATTCTGTTCAACTTTTTTCAATCTATACAGGGCTGGAGTTGTAGCTTGGATGTACCACGTCCTGGGTTTGAGCTAGAGCACCGACGGCGGGGGGGGGGGGGGGGGGGGGGGGGGGGGGGGGGGGGG
>NW_026067974.1:14649519-14664787 GCF_014885135.2 Alexandromys fortis | reverse complement strand
CGGGAGGGAGGGGCAGGGACCTGCGGGGACGGGCAGGGAGGGACAGGGAGGGCAGGCGTCGGGTTTGGTCGTGGACCTGGGGTTTGTAGCAGTCGTAGAAGGACGTGGAGCCCGTCAGCATCATGCTGTTGAACATGTCGGACAGCCGACTGCTGGTGTCCACGCTGAGGTTCCAGCACCGGTTCGCACCTCCCCGGAACGCCACCTTCGGCTGCTCGGGACAAGGAAACGCGAGGTCACCGCGCCGCGCTGGTCCTGAGGGGACCCTGACTTGGGGGTCCCCGGCTCTCCTCGTCCCTCCGCCCCGCTGCGCACCAACTCCCGGGGGCCGCCCCTCGACAGCTCTGACAGGCGCCTCGACGCCATCGCTAGCCAGGCGTCGCCGAGAGGCCCGCCTCCCCACCCGCCACCGGCCATCTCTCGCCTCAGCGTCGCTCCCGGGGCGCCGTCCTCGAAGCCCCGCCGGTTACCTCAGGTCCCTCCCTCAGGCCTTGGGGGTGACGGGGCCGGCAGGTGTCTCCGGAGCTCACCTCCATGAGGTCCCCCCGGTTCCTCCTGGACGAGCTCCAGCTCCGGAGGGGACGGGGATGAGGGAGGACGTCGAGGTCCGGCTCCCTCAGCCCGCACCCCACCTCGGCGCCGCCTGGAGCCGCTCTGTGGCTGGGGGCCGAGAGGGTGCGACGGGCGAGGAGCCGTTACATTGCTGTGGGCGGCTCGCGACTAGGCACCGGCCGCCGGCGCCCCGCCCAGCCCACGCCTAGTAGGCCCGGCGCCCCTCATCCCGCACCCCTCATTGGCCCGCCGCCCAGCCAATGGGCGACCGCCTCCGGGGTCTGTCTCCCCCCCCCCCCCAGGGTGAAGAAGGAGCAGTTAGCGGACTTCGCTCAGGCCTTGCTCAAGCCTCTTCAGCGATTTTTCCCGCCCAAAGCAAGCTCGTTCGGGATTGGCCGCAGTGGACGCGCACCGGCCCGTTGATTGGCTGAGAGGAGGCGCGAGCCTACAGGCTTGGGAGCGGTGCTGGGAAGATTAGGGAAATTGCACAGCAACTGGCGAGGACCCTGAAGCCCTCCGCCCCGCACTCTGTGTCAACACCGTCATGTTGTGTCCTCGTCCCCCTCCCCTAGTTCCCAGGATTCCCCGGAGCTGCCAGCCCCGTACACTGCTGCCCGCTGTCCTAGACTCAGGTTTCCTTCACGGCGAACGTATTTTGAGTGGTAATTGTGGATTTGTTTTTTTATCGTTTTAATTTTTTAAATTTTTATATTTTTGTTGTCGCTGTTATTTCAAAGCTATCCCGGGGACCCTGTGAGCGCTTGACATCGGGGTATGATGGTCTCAGAAAATGCAAGATCCGCCCTCACGGCAAGCCTCAAAATGTGTGCGCGCGAGCATGAGCGCGTCCTAAAATATTAAAGAAGTTAATAAACACAGGCGTTTTAGGGTGTTTGCACTTAAAATCAAAATTTGAGAACTGCCCCGTTAAGTAGACACTCGTTTCGCTCAGGCACTAATGGGAGTCGACCAGCGGGACGACGACAAGTTTGACAGCTCTTTCAGACTCCATCTTGTGACTCAAGATGGAGAGGGATAGAGGAAATACAGAACATCAAACTCTGGCCTCCATCCAGACACAAATAGGCAAGCGCGCATGCTCATACACTTGCACACAACACACAAACAAACACAAATTAGAAAAAGTGATGGCGCATGCCTTTAATCCCAGAACTTGGGAGGCAGAGGCAGGCAGATCTCTGAGTTTGAGGCCAGCCTGGTTTACAGAGTGAGTTTCAGAGCAGTCAGGGCTACACAGTGAAACCCTGTCTCTCTCTCTCACACACACACACACACAAAAAGCAAAGAGAGATAGCTCTATCAGTACTTGCCTTTAAGTGTAAGATCCTAAGTTGCATCCCTAGAACCCATGTCAAAAAACCAGGCATGATAACTCAAATTTGTAATCCCAGCACCGGGGAGGTACATACAGGCATATCACTGGGCCTAGCCGGTCAGCCAGCCTACTTACTTGGCGAATTCCAGTAAAGAAAGGCCCTGTCTCAAAAGACAAGATGGGAGCCAGTGTGATAGCTCAATGGGTAAAAGCACTTGTCACCAAGACTGGTGGCCTGAGTTTGACCCATTATGGAAGGAGAGAATCACCTCTGCTTATTAATCCTCTGGCCTCCACATGTGTTTTGTTATACATACTTGTCCATACAATACATGCACACAATAAATAAGCAAATGATTTTTTTTTTGAGACTCAGTAATTCTGCACAGCCCTAGATGTCCTGGAACCCACGGTATAGACCAGGCTGGTCTTGAACTCACAGAGATCTGCCTGCTTCTTCCTCCCCATTGCTAGGATTTTAGACTTGCACTACCATGCCTGGCTCTGAATTAATTTTTAGTTAATTAATTTTTTATTTTATGTGCATTGGTGTTTTGCCTACACATTTGTCTGTGTGAGGGTATTGGGTACCCTAAAAGTGGAATTACGGACAGTTGTGAGTCAGCCTGTGGGTACTGGGAATTGGACCCTGGTTCTCTGGACGAGTAGTCAGTGCTCTTAACTGCTGATCCTTCTCTCCAGCCCCTCCCCCCCACTTAATTCTGTAATTTAGAAACTAGTGGACGGACAAGGACAGTTCTCTGAGTTCAAGGCCAGCCTGGTCTGCCTAGCGAGCACCACGGCAGCCAGGGCTATACAGAGAAACCCTGTCTCAAAAAAACAAAATAAGAGTCTTTTAAAAGGTGGATGGCACCTGGGCTTTGACACCTGAAGCAGGCATCTGGCCTCCACATGTGTGCTGCTATGTAACAATTTCCTGGGAGGTTGAAACATTCTCTGCCCAGAAGCTCCTTAAGCTGCAAGGCAAAAGCGTTAGGGAAGTCCCTGCAACTGACCAGCTCCACCAGGCCGCTCCCTGACAAATGAAGTGACTTCTCAGAAGAGCAGCCAAAGCTGCTAAAAGGCAAACCAAACCAAACCAAACACAATGACAAAACAAATAAACAAGAAAGAAGCCAGCTGAGCATCCTGGAAGAGGCTTAGACCAACTTGGCACCTGAAAGGGACTCTCTCCAGCCTACTGAGCTGCCTGCAGATTGTGCAGTGTGCTCCAGGTTCCCGGCTTTGTGGGCTGTCACCCATGCTGGGGTGGGCTTTGGTGATACTGCTGTCTTTAAGTTATTTCTGTTTCTCTAAGAAAGAAACCTCTCCCCCATTTCCTGTAAGTAAGCCCAATAAAACTTATTGGTTCACAAGGTTGGACTTTGGTCTGTCATGAGTTCCCTATCTGGGGTGAGTAGATGTGTGTTGTGTCTCCTTTATCATGCAACATATATGCCTGCGTGTACCCCTGCATGCACACTAACATGCACACACATTATATTTAGTGCTGTAAGACACCACTGAAGTGACCCTTTATTACTTCTCTCCAGCAATAAACAAGAATAGCAGCTGTTCTGGATCCTCACCAAGACTTGGTATTGTCAAGACTTTGGTTTTTGACCATTCAGTTAAACATGTGGTGGCATCTTGTTACTGTTCAATGTCCTTTTGCAGTGTTGGGACTCAACCCCAGGGCATCACACATGCTAAGCAAGTACAAAAGAACACTGACCCTTGCTGTGAAACCCAGCATCCCGAGTTTGAGCCCTGGGACCCACAGGACAAGGAAAGAACTACCTCCACACATCTCACCCTCACCCCCCACACAATAAATATGTGATAATTTTTTAAATGCAAGTGCTCTACCACTGAGCTCCATTCTCATACACCCAGCCACCATTCTCCTTTCTTACGTTTTTGCTTAACTCTCTCTGGCTTCTTACTGCATCTCATTGTATTTCTCTGTTTTAGTGCTCCAACTTCTAGACAAGTGATGCTCAACGTGCGATCTTTAGACCACCAGCATCAGCACCACATGGGAAATTGGCTAGGATCTCATATATTTGGGCCCCACCACGACTTATTGAATGAGGAACTGTGGAGATGTGGCCCATCAGAGTGTGTGGTATTTGGGGGGAGGTTCTTTTTTTTAATTTTTATTTATGTGCATTGGTGTTTTGCCTGCATGTATATCTGAATGATGGTGTCAGGTACACAGGAACTGGAGTTACAGACAGTTGTAAGCTGCCATGTGGGTACTAGGTATTGAACCAGGGTCTTCTAGAAGAACAGCCAGTGATCTTAACCATTGAGCCATGTCTCCAGCCCTGTGGTGTGCATTTTAACACCTTCCTGTTGATGCAAACTAAAGTTTGGAAAGAGTTTTCTGGGCCAGCGTTGTAGCTATGATGGCCTCCAACCATCTGTAGCTACTGAGATCTTGTAATATAGCTAAAATAAATAGACATATACTGTAAATGTTAAGTATACTCCAGTAATACCAGAGTCTTAGCTGGTATTTTCAAGACAGGTTTCACTCGAACTCACAGATCTACCTCCTCTGCCTCCCGAGTGCTGGGATGAAATGCCTGCACCACCACCATCCATTCGGCAAATATTCCTAATACTTTTTGTATTGGCAAAATTGAAACTATAATAATTCCTCTATGTGGAAATAAAGAAATATTACAGGTAATTTTACCTGTTTCTTCCAACTTTGTTTTGCCTTTTTTTAAATGTTTATTTATTTATTATGAATACAATATTCTGTTTGCATATATGCCTGCTAGAAGAGGACACCAGACCTCATTACAGATGGTTGTGAGCCACCATGTGGTTGCTGGGAATCGAACTCGGGTCCTTTGGAAGAGCACGCAATGCTCTTAACCGCTGAGCCATCTCTCCAGCCCTTGTATTACTTTTTTAAAACAAAGAGTAGAAGCTGGGTGTTGGTGTCGCACACCTTTAATCCCAGCACTTGGGAGGCAGAGGCAGGCGGATCTCTGTGAGTTCGAGGCCAGCCTGGTCTACAGAGTGAGTTCCAGGACAGCGAGAACTGCGCAGAGAAACCCTGTGTCTTAGTTAAGGTTTCTATTGCTGTGAAGAGACTCCATGACCAGGGCAACTCTTCTAATGGAAACATTTCGTTGGAGCTGGCTTGCATTTCAAAGGTTCAGTCCATTATCCTCATGGTGGAACACGGCAGTATGCAGGGAGACATGGTGCTGGAGAAGGAGCTGAGAGGTCATATGTCTTGATCCTTAGGCAACAGGAAGTGGTGTGCCTCACTGGGGGCAGTGGTTTGAAAGAAAATGGCCCCAGAAGGGAGTGGCACTATTAGAAAGTGTGGCTTCTTTGGTATGGATGTGGCCTTATTGGAGGAATTTTGTCACTATAGAAGCTGGCTTTGAGGTCTCATATATGCTCAAGCCACACCCAGTCCAAAATGCAAAATCTCTTCTGAGACTCACACGTTCTCTTAACTGTAATCCCCTATAAAATCAAAATCAGATCACATACTTCCTACATATAATGGCACAGGATATACATTACCATTCCAAAACAAGTGGGGTCCAGAGAGATGGCTCAGCAGTTGAGGGCAGTTATTACTCATCCATATTGTAACAGGACTCCGACCTTAGTAGGCCCCCCAGACCATAGCACAGCTGACTCTAGGATGGAAACACCAATCGGGTTGTAAAACTCAGCATGTAGAGCACCACCTGCTAAAAATGGAAACAAAGACCTAATCCATCCAAGTCCATAGTTCTGGGAAAGTCTCTAAATGTACTAACCTTGCTTGTTTGTCTATTATAGTTCTGCTTGTGGCTAACTGTTCTTGTTAACTGAAGTATGTCAACCCAGGACATGGTTTTTGTGCTTAAAAGCTCACCCTGAGAAAGGCTCAGGGCTACATTGAGATCCTGAACAGCCAGTGTGGTTGCTGGCCAGTTACTGAAGACATTCTGTTGGCTTAAACCCACTTCCGAGCAGTCTTCTCCAGTGAATACCCCACTGTAGTGATATTTCACTTGTATTTTAATAAATAAAGCTTGCTCAAAGACCTGAATACAAAACAGCTACACTAGTCAGCCATACAGGCCAGGCAGTGGTAGCACACATCTTTAATCCCAGAAGCTACACTAGTTAGCAGTAGGGGCCAGGTGGTGGTGGTGCACGCCTTTAATCCCAGCACAAGAGAGGAATATAAGGCAGAATGAGACAGGGAACTCGCTCTTTTCAATCTGAAGATTTTATAGAGGTAAAAGCTTTCTAGTGACTTGGCTGCTTTGCTTTTCTGATCTTCAGGATGAACCCCAATATCTGTCTCTGGTTTTTATTAATCGTGTCACACCCCACAACACAGAGGGCCCAAGTTCAGTTCCCAGCACCCACATGGCAGCTCACAGCCAAACTGGAATTCCAGTTTCAGGGAACGGAACATCTTCTTCTGACATTCTTGGGCACCAGGCATGCATTTAGTACACAGACATATATGCCTACAAACCAACTAATCATAAACTAAGACAATTTGAAAAATCAAAAATAAATCAAAATAAACCATGGAGTAGTTGGAGAGTTAGCTCAGTGGGTAAAGCTCTTGCTGCTTGAGCTTGAGAACCTGCATGCAGGTCCTCAGAGCCCATATAAAAGCCAAGCACACCTTAACCCTAGAGAGACCCTTGCTCAAAAAATAACATGGAACACGACTAAAGAATACATTGACTATCCTGTGGTTTTGTTTACGCTATACCTTGAAAGCTTGCCTGAAGATCAGAGTGCAGAACTAAGCCACTAGTTAGCCACAGAGGCCAGGCGGTGGTGGCACACACCTTTAATCCCAGCACTCGGGAGGCAGAGGCAGACGATCTCTGTGAATTCAAGGCCAACGTGGGCTATACAAGATTGAATCTGTCGAAAAGAGAAACAGAGCTCACTCAAAGGTGATCCCAGCACTTGGGAGGTGGAGTCAGAAGTGATAAGGCTCGGTGGTGGAGAGAGGCATATATGGCGGGAGGAGACAAGAGCTCAGAACACTCTGAAGAGCAGTCTGAGGAGGCAGTCTGAGGGTACAGTCTGAGGACACAATCTGAGGGTGCAGTCTGAGGGTGCAGTCTGAGGATGCAGTCTGAGGGTACAGTCTGAGGATGCAGTCTGAAACAGGATCACCCCTTTGGTCTGAGCATTGGTAGAGACAAGAATCTAGTGGTTGGCCAACTCTGCTTCTCTGATCCTTCAACTTTCACCCCGATAGCTGACTCCAAGTTTTTACTAAGACCAATTATAATTCACAGTACACTTTCCCCTCACATAGGCACGTGAGCAAGTGCACACGTGCACTCCCAAAAGTATTTTTATATAAATAATACAGTTTCCAGAAATATTTTTTCTGTTTTTTTTTTTTATGCTGGGGCTAGAACTTAGGTCAACATGAATGGAATGATAAGTAAGTGACTGCTAGAAAACTTGAACTAGGTACTGACTCACTGTGTAGCCCAGGCTGGCCTGGAGCACCTGCCTCTGCCTCCCTAATGCTGGAATTAAAGGAATCATATTCAGCTTTTTTGTGCTTCTATTAATTCATTATCATCATCATCATCATCATTATTAGAAGGAGGAGTGTGTGTGTGTATGTGTGTGTGTGTGTGTGTGTGTGTGTGTGTCATGAATACACAGTATCAGCACATTGTGGAGGTCAGAGGACAACTTTCAGGGTCAAATGTCAGCTAACATTTATTTCTATATGGGCCATGAGCTAAGAATGGTTTTAACTTGTAATAGTTAAAATTAAACATTTTTAAATATAATAAAGTGGGTACCAGGTCATGGAGGTATAGGCCTTTAATTCCAGCATTTATAGTGGCCACAAGCAAAGGTTGACAGATCTCTGTGAGGCCCAGGCCGGCCTGGTCTAAACAGTGAGTTCCAGGATATCCAGGGCTACATAGTAGTAAGACATCTGTCTCCAAAAGGGTCAGGGGAGAAGAGGAGGAAGAGGAGAGGCATAGCCTTTGGTCTTTTTCACAGATATTTTTATATGTACTATGCACATATAGACACACTCAACACAAACATAACAAAAAGCACATGTCAACCCAGTCTACCTCAGCACGGCAAATTCGTCATAATTTAATACGGTAATTGTCATCATCTCCATAAGATGGTGCTCAAACACTGACTTTACTATATTTTTATTATACCATATTTGTGTGGGGGAATATGGGCATGCCAATGTGTAGAAATAGGAGGACTCCGTTCTCTCTCTCCACTGTGTGGGTTCCCTGGTCTAGTTTAAGTCGTCAGGCTTGGGGCAAGTGCCCTTACCTGCTGAGCTATATCTGGCCCCCTGTAAACGTGGGTTTTCTGTGTGGCACTGACTGTCTAGGACTCACTCTGTAGGCCAGGCTGGCCTCGAACTCTGTCAGAGATCCACCTGCCTCTGCCTCCCAAGTGCTGGGATTAAAGGCGTGCACCACCACACTTGGCTGAAGCACATGCTTTTAACCACTGAGCCATCTTCCCAGCTCCTTATCTGTATTTTTAAATCACTAATGAAATTAAACGTATTTCAGATTTATCAACCAGTTATTTCTTGATAAGTTATCCATTTGTTTATTTTCCCCAGAGCTCATGGGTGTTTTTCTTTGTTTCTCTCCTTTGGGTGTGTGTCAGGTGCCAGGGATCAAACCCAGGGTTCCATAAATGTGGTGCAAGACCTCCACCATATCCACATCCCCAGCTCCTACCTTTTCCTATTGACAAGAAATTTCCGTGTGTGAGAGAAATCAGCAAATCTGTCAGAAGAGCCACATATCCTTGTATATTGTTTACCTTGCAACCTTGCTCGTAACTTCTGTCAAATAGACAGAGGCCGACTAATGGCAGAGGCTGGGAGGTTGGCTGATGCTGTCGTGTCAAATGTACGCGTCTTCCCGCTTTTACCTCTGGAGCTCATGTCAAATATATACCTTTTATAACTCAGGGTTATACACATTAGCGCCATGCTTCCTTCCGGAATTCTTGTGGTTCCAAGCTTTCTACATTTAATATGTCATACTTGTGAGTTTTTAAAAAATATTTGAGGGCTGGAGAGATGGCTTAGTGGTTAAGAGCACCAGCTGCTCTTCCAGAGGTCCTGAGTTCAATTCCCAGAAACCCTTTTTTTTTTAAGTGATGTGAATTTGATATAGCATAAATTTATTCATTCAGAGTCATTCACTATGTCCACAGTAACACAGCCCTTACCTCCATTTGGTTCCAAAGCATTTCATCACACCACAAGGAAACCGCATATCCACTAAGGAGTTTTCTCTCTATTTCACTTTCTCTGCGTTTTTATGTTTTGCTTATATGTAAGTGTGTGCATCTCTGTACGTATGTGTGTGAGTGTGTGAGTGTGTACATGCGCAAACTTGTATTATAAAATCTAGGACTGGCGTTCCAGAGGATCTGGTGCCTTTCTCTGGTGTGGAGGGCACCAGGCACACATGGCGCACAGACATACATTCAGACAAAACATTCATTATTCTTGCATATAAAATGAATGATACTTTTTTTAAATTAAAAAAGCAAAACGAAATATAAGCAGTGGTGGCACAAACCTTTGATCCCAACACTTGGGAGGCATCGGCAGGTGGATCTCTGAATTCCAGAACAACCAGGGCTACAGAGAAACCCTGTCTCAAAAAAAAAATCAAACAAACAAAAACAAAATTATGTAACTAAAACCACAACTAGTCTTAGGGCTGAAGAGATGGCTCAGTGGTTAAGAGCACTGGCTGCTCTTCCAGAGGACTCAGGGTGCAATCCCAGCTCCTTCATGGTGGCTCACAAGCATCTGTAACTCCGGTTCCAGGGGATTTGATGCTCTCTTCTGGCCTCCATGGGCACCAAACACATATGTGGTACACAGACCCCCCCCCCATGCACCAGCCACATAAAATAAAATACAATAAAAACAAACCAGTCAGGTGTGGTGGCTCATGGCATCCTCTAATCCCAGCACTCAGGAAGCAGAGGCAGGTGGCTCTCTATGAGTCTGAGGCCAGCCTGATCTACAGAGTGAGTTCAGGCCAGCCAAGGCTATACAGCGAGATGAGACCCTGTCTCAAAAAATTCAAAACAAACCTAGGCTTCAGGTTCACTATACACTAAGAAGCCTTACAACTCAAGTTCAAGCATCCTACTGATATTTTTCCCCCATCAAGATCATTCTCCAGCATGGACTCTGCATTCCTGGGGCCAAAGGCTTAATGTTGGGTGTGGCTGACCCACAGCTAAATTGTGCTGTGGTTTTCTCAAGCATCTCTGACTGCTGTCCTGTCTCTTCAACAGCCTTGTAAACCTGCAGCGACAGCTTTTTTTGTTTTGTTTTGTTCATTTTTTTAAACATTATTTCCAGGAGGGGCCATGCCGCTGTATGAGCGTGGAGATCAGAAAGCATATGCAGGAGTTGCTTCTCTTCAACCGTAAGTGGGTTCTGGGGGTTGAACTCAGGTCGTCAGGCTTGGGGACCCATCTCTCCAGTCCCTACTACATTTTTTCATTTTCTCCAGTTCAGCCCTAACAACATCGGCTGATGGCTTTGGACCATCACATTCTCATTTAGTTATTGTAGATATTGACCCTCGGGGTGTCGGAAGACTGCTTGGATCATAGTTTAAACGATAATGAAGAGAGAATTCAACATCCGGAGTTTTATTTCAGATAATGTGATGCTATTCACTGTTATTTATCAACTGTTTATCAATTGCCACACCACACACCTTGTCTTCTTTAATTCTTCCTTTGTTTTTGTTTTTGTTTTGTTTTGTTTTGTTTTCAAGAGAGGGTTTCTTTGTGTAACCCTGGCTGAGCTGGAACTCGCTCTGTTGACCAGGCTGGTCTCAAACTCACAGAGATCCACTTCCTTCTGCCTCCCGAGTGCTGGGATTAATGGTGTATGCTGCCACCTCATTTAATTAATTAAATTAGCTGCCAGGCTCATCTAATTCTTACTGCACTCTTTGTAACGGTTTGTCGACGATGCTTGTATCAAGTCTCTGTGCCTGTCAGATCCAAGCTTTCATCCCAGGCTTGCCTGACTGCAGCACGTTCCACAAGCTTACACTGTCTCCATTGTTCTGTCCCTCAACAGAGAGGATGTTCTCTCCCCCAAGTTATCCCAGTCTGTGTTTGAACTTCATTGCTGTAGGAGGTGTGTTCAGAGGGAGCTCCTGCTGGGTTAGACAATCGGATCGGTGTGTTAGTCACTTTCATGATGCTGTGACAAACTCCCCGACAGAGGCAATGGGCTAGAAGGAAGCTGTATCTGGCTCTGTGCTGGAGAGCCTTTCAGACCACCCCAATGTCAGAGACACGGAGGAGCAGCCCCCCTTTCACAGCAGTGGGAGTAGGTGATGTCACACGGGCTTTTCACGTCACCGTGAAACCGGAAGCTGACAGACCAACTTTAATAAACCAGGACGAGGCTGTATTCAAAGTAAGTTCTGGCCCTACTTACCTACCTCTGCCAGCTAGCTAGGCCTGGCCTCCTACAGGCTACTCAGCCTCCCAAATTAATGCCACCAGCGTGGGAGGAAAAGTTCTGCGAACACAGCCGGTGTGAGATACGTCAGATTCAAACTCTAACGGGCAAGGGCAGGTATGGTGATATTTGCCTTAATCCTATCGCTCGGCGTGCAGAGGTAGATGGGCCTCTGTGAGGTCACAGCCAGCCTATCTTCACAGTGAGACCCTGGTCACTGTCGTTTGTTTGTTTTAATTTAAACCCCAACAGCCAGAAAGTACGGAAGAACCATTGCTTCTCCTCTTCGCCGTGACCCTTCCTGCACACGCCAGCCGAGCGCCCGAGCATCAGGTTCATCCGCCACTTTATTACAGCCTTAGAGCAGGCTGCTGGCCCGAGTGTTGTAACTGTCGCCTGGCTTGAGTTGGCACTGCAACAAGGGAGTGAAGCCAGGCTCAGCATCCACTGTAGGGTTGAGTGACATCATTTTCCTGAAACAGGGGAGCCTGGTGAGCGCCTGAGGTCTGTCTCTGCCCACTGTCCCCACACTCGGCTTCTCTCTATTTCCTGTCATTTGAAAATGTGCGAAGCTCAGGGATGTCTGCCTTTTTTTTTTTTTTTTGAGAAATTAAGCTTAAATGAATCAAAAACACATGCGTCGGCTCTTCCTCAGAAAAGACTCTCACATTTTAAAATGGAAAGGAAAACACACAGGACAAAGACCAGATGGATTCCTAAATATGAAAGCAGGGTTGGAATGTTTTGGCAAGGCCTAATCAGTCAGGCACGCCCAGCCCAGACTTTCCCTCACAGCTGCGGAAAGACAGACCACCTCTGGAATGAGTGGCCCTTGGTCTGAGGGTGTCTGTGGAACCAGAAAGCACAAGTTCATGATACACCAATGCCACTTAGAAGCTACTAGGGTCTCTGTGACCAGACAAGCTACTTTGTCCTTAAAATTTTACTTATCTATTTAAAGGAGGGAGGCTAGGGGCTGGAGAGACAGGTCAGCAGTTAAAAGCACATATTGTTCTTCAAGAAAACCTGGGTTCAGTTCCTAGCACCCACATCTAATGGCTTACTACTTCTTGTAACTCCAGCTCAGGGGGAACCAACACCTCTAGCCTCTGTGGGTACCAGTGCTCATGCACATATATACACACACAGATACAAATAATCAAAAATAAATATTGGGGCTAGAGAGATGGCTCAACAGTTATGAGAATTGGCTGCTCTTCCAGAGGACCCAGGTTCAGTTCCCAGCATCCACATGGCCACTCACATCTGTAACTCCAATTCTAGGGGATCTGATACTCTCTTCTGACCATGGCAGGCACCAGGTATGCATGTGGTGCATAGACACACATGCAAACAAAGCACACATACACATCAAATAAATAAAATAAAAATAAGTCTTTTTAGAATAGGCTGGAATGAAGTTGAGGTATCTAGTTCTAATTAAACTTTTTTTTTTGAGGACACACAGCTAAGGGCAAGCAATCAAGCTGAAACTCAGATTTTAATCCATCTACCAGGAGGAGAGAGACAGACAGAGAGAGACAGAGATGGAGAGAGAGAGAGAGAGAGAGAGAGAGAGAGAGAGAGAGAGAGAGAGAGAGAGAGAGAGAGAGAGAGAGAGAGAGAACAAACAACAGCCTTGGCTTCCTCTTTGGTCCACAGCCTGGCACACAGGAGCTCAATACAACCTTGGGGTGTTCAGCCTCCTGTACCATATCGGCTTCTCTGAAAAATGCATTTCCACAGAGAGAATGATAATTACCATGGTGCCCTCACCTCCTAAGATCTTAACTGAAAACTTCTTTTCCTCGAGCCTCTCATCTAAAGTTCTCCTGGAGTTCAGAGCCCCTGCTTCTCACCGGGTTCCAGTTAGTAGCATAGAGACCCTGATTCAGGATGCCCTGGGGCTCTCCTGTATTCTGTACCTCTCTGCCTTGTCTCCCACTGAAACTCCTCTTCCTCCTGCCTCCGTGTCTACTTCCTCTGCCAATCCTTTCTTAAAATGGAGGAATTCCAGCACTCAGAGAGGAAGAGGCAGGCAGATCTCTGTGAGTTCAAGGCCAGCCTGGTCTAAAGAGTGAGTTCCAAAACAGCCAAGGCTACACAGTGAAGCCCTGTCTAAAAAAACGAAAGAAAAAAGAAATACATATTTTAGGGGCTGGCAAGATGGACCAAAATGTAATTGCTGCCAAAGCTGAGTTTGATTCCTGGAACCCACATAGTAGAAGGACAGAATCAAACCTACAAAGTTATCCTCTGATCTCCATATGTATGCTATGGCTTGTGCACACTCAAAGAGAGGAAGGGAAGGAGGGAGGGAGGAAAGGAGGGAGGGAGGGAGGACTGGCAGGCAGAGTGTAGAGACTTTAAGAGCATGTGTGTCTTTTGCAGAGGGAGTTCAGCTCATAGGAACCATATCGGGTGGCTCACAACCAAGTGCAACTTCTGGGGCATGCAACACCATCCACAGGGCATTTGTACGCCAATGTCCATACCCCCCACCACACACCTTTACATAACTAAAAAAATAAAAATAAATCCCATAGAAAGGAAGGAATGAAGACATTTCTTGAGGACTGTCTAAACCAGAACACTTAGATTAGAACCTCAGAAAGGCTTGTTGGAATATAATTATTACTTTTTTTCTTCAGTGTTTCTTTTTTTATTATTTTATGTGCGTTGTTGTTTTTGCCTGTATGTCTGTGTGAGGGTCTCAGATCATGGAGTTACAGACAGTTGTTAGCTGCCATGTAGGTGCTGGGAATTGAACTCAGATCCTCTAGAAGAGTAGTTGGTGCTCTTAATCACTGAGCCATCTCTCTAGACCCCCCCCCTTTTCTTTCAATTATTTTGAGACAGGGCCTCAAGTAGCCAAGGCTAGCCTTAACCACCTGCACCTCCTAAGTGCTGGGGTTACAGGTAAGCATCCACCAGTTCTGGCTTAGAAGAATCACTACTCACTAGTCAGATGGTGTGGGCCACGCTGTGACTTCTCTCCAGTTTTTTTACCTGTGAGATGACCATGGATACGAGCACCTACCCAACACCTATACACAAAGTCGGTGCACATTGCACATTGAGAAGTCAGCAATGGGGGATGCTTCTGTAGCATGCAGTGTGGGTCAGATTCAGTACAGGGGTTTTATAGATCCCCGTTCACTTAATCCCCACCAAAGTCCTATGAAAATGCTATTATTGTCAACCCTGGTTTCATG
This sequence comes from Alexandromys fortis, assembly GCF_014885135.2. Lineage (NCBI taxonomy): Eukaryota > Metazoa > Chordata > Mammalia > Rodentia > Cricetidae > Alexandromys > Alexandromys fortis. The sequence goes on along the minus strand of NW_026067974.1, from coordinate 14,650,155 downwards.
TATGTGAAATACGAGTTGCCAAATTAAACAATTTACTCTGAATACCCCCAGATGGTGGGTGGTGGAGCTGGACTTCAAATACTGGCCATCCTGGCCCCCGAGTCCCCACCTTCACCACCCCCCTCTTATTGCCTCATAAAGTGGGAGCAGATAGTTAAAAATAATCCCTTAGCTTTAATGGCGCTTTTCTCATTCCGAAGCACTGTTCATGTTCGCGCCTTATTTGATCTTCACAACAACCCTAAGGGTAGGTATTATTAACCCAATTTATGGGGCAAGAACAGAGACTTATTAAGAGGGTCACGTGTCCCAAGGCACGCAGCTGACAAAGGCAATCGGCGCTCTACCCAGGACTGCCCGCTCCCCGCGTGTCCAGGGAGTCCCATCCATCCTTTCCTGTCTAGGTCTCCTCTAGCTTCAGCACAGCCCACGGTTCCTTTCTCTACATCTTTCTTTAAAGAGGTCCGCTCCTTACTTTGCTACCCATGAACTTGGCTCTGCCGTAGCATATGCTGGCAAGCAGCAACACTCCACAAGCAGGGGGTGCTGCGCACTAACTCCCGAGGCTGGCGCGGCAGAAGCCCCTGTGGAAGGAGACAAAATAGTCCTCCCGACATTCTTTTTTTTTTTTTTTTT
>NW_026067974.1:14642270-14642952 GCF_014885135.2 Alexandromys fortis | reverse complement strand
GGGGGGGGGTGCACCCACCCACTGAGACAGTGGGGGCTGATCTATTGGGAGCTCACCAAGGCCAGCTGGACTGTGACTGAAAAAGCATGGGATAAAACCCGACATTCTTTTTGTTGTTGTTGTTTTAATGTTTATAAGTATTACTTATGCGTAGTGTGCATTCTTGAAGGTAAAAATGAGCCCACAATGTACCAGCTCCCCAGTTCCCTTAATGTACACTTATATGATGAGCAAATGTCTATTTTCCACGCAGATGGTAGCACGCAAACACCCTCGCTTTATCTCTTACTTTTCATGCAAATTTATGTTATACAATAACCACTATTCTTACTTCATATATTTCAAGATTATTTATCTTCTATGCATTTATTTTTGCTAGTGAGACGGGGTTTCATGTAGCCCAGGTTGTCCTCAAATTCACTATGTAGTTGAGGATGACTTTGAAATTCTAGCCAGGAGGTGGTAGCACATACCTTCGATACCAGCACTCAGGAGGCAGAAGGAAACAGATCTCTGAGTTCGAGGCCAGTCTGATCTGCAGAGTGAGTTCCAGGACAGCCAGGACTACTCACAGACACACACACACACACACAGAGACACACACACAGACACAGACACACACACACAGACAGAGGAAAGGAGAGGAGAGGAGAGGAGAAGAGAGGGGAGGGGAGGGGAGGGG
>NW_026067974.1:14605138-14632370 GCF_014885135.2 Alexandromys fortis | reverse complement strand
AGGAGAGGAGAGGAGAGGAGAGGAGAGGAGAGGAGAGGAGTGGAGAGGAGAGAGAAATTCTAATCTTTTCTCCCAGTTTCTTTGTACTGGGTATCTATCAGACACACGTGCTAGGCAAGCACTCTCCCAACTGAGCTACACCTCCAGCCCAAGGTAACTACCATGAAGATCAGCCCATGTCATAATTTACAACACTGAATCAAACGGACGAGCCAGAAGCCTTGACCAGCTCCTCTTGCACAGTTGCAACTGAAGCTGCAATAGATGCACTGGTGCCTTAATACTTTGAGCATGTGCATTTCTGAAGCATGGCTTCCCAGAATAGAGGTTGTCTCCTTGCAGTTTGTAATGTCAGTCAATACTGCTAAGTTCTATACACAAATGGTGCTTGCAGCTGTATCCGTGGTCACGCGGGAATGTTTCGTACACCCTCACCAAACCAGAGACTTAACAGGTGGTTTCTGACCTTGGCTTGTCCCATAGGTGGGAAGATGGCTTCTCACAGTGACTTTCATTCAATGCCTCTGATAATGAGAGACCCTGTCCTCTGAAATTCATCCATGTTTAACAGTCAGCAGGGCTTCTTCATGCTAGGTTCCGTTGTGGCTTCTTCTCCCCAGTTAGTCCTAGCCCAATATTCTTTCTTTAAGTGCATCTATCCATCTGTCTGTCTGTCTATTATCTATCTATCTATCTATCTATCTATCTATCTATCTATCTGTATCTATCTATCATCATCTGTCTATCTATCATCTATCTGTCTATCTATCTATCATCTATCTATCTATCCATCTATCTATCTATCTATCATCTATCTGTCTATCTGTCATCTATCTACCATCTATCTATATATCATCTATCTATCTATCTATCTATCTATCTATCTATCTATCTACCATCTATCTGTCTGTCTGTCTATCTATCTATCTATCTATCTATCATCTATCTACCATCTATCTATCATCTATCTGTCTGTCTATCTATCTATCTATCCATCTATCCATCTATCTATCCATCCATCTTCCTTCCATCCAACCATCCTCCCATCTATCTATCTAGTTGGGTAGTGGGGAGGGACATGCCATGACCCATGTGTGGAGGTCAAAGGACAACTTTCAGGAGTCATTTCTCACCCTCCACTATGTGCGTCCCAGGGATTGAACTCAGGTCATCAAGCTTGGCTGTAAACACCTTTATCCACTTTCCCATCTTGCTGGCCCCTTTCTAGCCCAACTTTCATTTCGTTTCTTGCCTGCTGTCCATCATCCTATTTTATTGCATCATGTAAGAAGCCATTTTCATTGCCTGACCACCCTCACTGGCGAAGCAGGGGTGACCTTTCTTGCCTTTAGAAGGCTAAATGGGAGGAAAATGTGGTTGGTTGTGTATGTTTGTTGTCTTATCCTTGTTTCTCAAGATTAGTTTGTAAAACCCAGTGAAGCAGAGCTCGGAGGTGTTGGACGGTTAGGGTTGGCTCTGAGTCCTTGTGGTTCCGAGCCCCACAGGCCAAGGAGTCTCCACACCCCAGTCCATGCGGGATGTTTAGAAGGTAGATGTGTTGCGTAAACTTGTGACCTCATCTATTGTCAAGGGACACTGTTTACTTTGTGACTGGCTATTTGGAACTTCATCCTTAGAAATTTAGGAGGCAGGTGAACATAAAATATGTCTGAGACTTGTAGTACAAGTCTAGAATCCCAGGTATTTGGGCAGCTAAGACAAGCAGATCATAAATTCAAGGCCAGCCTTGTGAACTTAGACCCTGACCTCAAAATAAAAAAAGAAAAAAGAAAAAAAGAAAGAAAGAGAACAGGATACCACTCAATGGGAGAGTATTTCCTAGTGTTCAGAGGATCCTAGGTTCTGTTCCTTGCACTGCCCAAAACAGACAAAGGCCTTGAAACATAAAATGTGTTTGCCTGCAATATTGTTTTGATTGGTTGGTAGGTTAGGAGATCTAGTTTTGTTTGGTTTGAGACAGGATCTCAATTCATGGCTCTGGCTTTTGTGGAATTCACTATGTACTCAATATATAGAGCAGGCTAGTCTTGAACTCACAGAGTTCTGCCTGCTTCTGCCTCCTGAGCACTAGGATTAAAAGTATGTGCAACCATGACCCGCTAATATTTTTTTAAACACGGGTATGCGTGTCGAAATGCATGCAGGTGCTTGTGTGTGAGCACGCATGTGGAGGGTGGGTTGAACGTATTCCTTGACCACACCCCACCTAACATTTTGAGACAAAGTCTCTCAATTGAATACTCAGCTTGTCCATTTGGTTCGGCTAACTGGCCACCTCACCCCTGTCTCCATCTCTTCCACACTCTGGGGTTACAGGTTGGCCATCTGCCAGCATCACTTGCAACAATTTCAGGGGACCAGAGTTCAGTTCCCAGCACCCACAAGGCAGCTTCTATCTATAACTCCAGTTCCAGGGGATCTGACACCATCTTCTGACCTTTGTGGGTACCAGACACACATGTAGCACACATTTCATACACGAAACCAAAATATCCGTGCTCATAAAATAAAATAAACCTAAAAACATATTTTAAAGGATTTATTTATTTTTATTTGCACTGGTGTTTTACCCGCATGTCTGTCTGTGTGAGGGTGCCAGATCCCTTGGAACTGGAGTTATAGACCGTTGTGAGCTACCATGTGGGGACTGGGAATTGAACCTGGGTCCTCTGGAAGAGCAGCTAATGCTCTTAACTGCTGAGCTATCTCTCCAGCCCCTAAAAGAAATGTTTTATGTGGAGCTTACTTAACGGAAAGGTAAGACTGGACGGTGGTGGCGCACGCCTTTAATCCCAGGAGGCAGAGGCAGGCAGATCTCTATGAGTTCTAGGCCAGCCTGGTCTACAGAGTGAGTTCCAGGACAGTCAGGGCTACACAGAGAGACCCTGTCTTGAAAAAGAAAAGAATGAAAAGGTTAGGATCCCAGGGCCCTTTTCCATGTGGAAGCTCCGAGCCATTTCTCAAGTCTCTCTTTCTTCACAGCCCCAGAAAGCTTCACCCCACGGGTGAGTCCTGACCACTGCCTCAGACTGATGCTTCTAAGCTGCCGTCTCCATTCGCCTGAGAAGCACCCAGGGGCCCCCCTTTGTCCCTGTCTCCTCAGACAAGGTAGGAATCATCATACGGACATTTGTCTTGGTTTTATTACTATTTATTTAGATAGCATCTTTTGTAGCCCAGGCTACCGAAACTCGCCGAGTAACTGAGGATGACCTTGTACTTGTCATCCTCACGCCTCCATCCCCTGAATGCTGGGGTTGCAGGCCTGTACCACCATGCCTGGTCTCAGTAGCGCCGAGGGTTGAAACCAAAGCTTCAGAAAAGCCGGGCAAGCATTCTACCGACTGAGCCACATTCCTGATCCCACTTGGGACTTTCAAGTGGGTTTCTTTCTGCCTTCCAGTTTCTGAGAATCCGTCCTTCAGGAAACCCATCTCCTCCTGTGGGGTAGCCTTACTAACCAGGCCTCCCATTCACAGTACATGGCTGCCCTGCCTTGTTCTCCTAAAGCACACTTCCAATCCAGGCGTCTGTGGAGGTTTCCCCAAGGCCCACTAAATGAAGTGCAAATTCTTTAGTTTGGAATTTAAGGGCCCTGTGATACAGCTCCTGTCTGCTTTTCTGATCCCTTTTCCACTGCCTCACATTCTAGCCACACCGACTTACTCCTCAGGTCTCTGTACCCACACCCAGGCTTTGGCTGCGCTGTGTGGCCTCAGCCCAGAGCCCATCATCCTCTGCTCTCACATGCTTCTCTACCTTGCTTTTCCCACCGGGAGAGGTAGCACATTGTCTCGGTTAGGGTTTCCTGCTGCTGCAATGAAACTGCCTCGCCAAAAAGCAAGCTGGGGAGGAAAGGCTTTATTTATTTGGCTTACACTTCCAGATCATAGTCCAACTGGAGAAAAACAGAACAGAAACCCAAGCAGGGCAGGATCCCGGAGGCAGGAGTTGATGCAGAGGCCATGGAAGGAGCTGCTTACTGGCTTGCTTCCCATGGCTTGCTCATCAGCCTGCATTCTTACAGAACCCAGGACCACCAGCCCAGGGATGGCACCACCCACCATGGGCTGGCCCTTCCCCATTGATCACTAATTGAGAAAACGCCTTACAGCTGGAGCTCATGGAGGCATTTTCTCAACTGAGGCTCTTTCTCTGATGACTCTAGCCCATGCCAAGTTGACACACAAAACTGGCCAGCACACACATATTTTATCTATCTGTCTGTCTGTCTATCCATTCATCTGTCCGTCAGTCTGTCTATGCATCTATCTACCCATCCGTCTGTCTGTCTGTCTGTCTGTCTGTCTGTCTGTCTGTCTACTTTAGTTTTTCGAGACAGGGTTTCTCAGTAGCTAAGGAGCCAGACCTGGAACTCACTCTGTAGACCAGGCTGGCCTCAAACTCACAGAGATCCTCCTGCCTCTGCCTCCCAAGTGCTGGGATTAAAGTCGTGCATTGCCACCACCCAGCTTTATTTTGTTATTTGGGTTTTATGGGATACAATCTTATGCAGCCCTGGCTGGTGTCAGACTTGCTATGTAGCAGAAGATGACCTTGAACTCCTGGTCTCCTTCAGCCTTCCCAACGCTGGGGTTACAGTTAAGTGCACCATGCCTGGCTCAATACTTGTAAAAAAGTTATTCTTGTGTATATGTTTGCGTGCGTGTGTGCGTGCGTGCGTGTGTGTGTGTGTGTGTGTGTGTGTGTGTGTGTGTGAGGCCTGCAAAGAACAGAGACATCAGATGTTCCCTGGAGCTGTAAAACTACATTTAGGTTCTGGGGACAGAACTCCTGGCATCTGGAAGAATAGTAAATTAAAGCACTTAGCTGCTGAGATGTTTCTTCAGCCCTTAGGATTTCTTTCTTAAGATTTTATTTTATTATACTTTTATTTGTATGTGTATCTGTATTTTTGTCTGCACTTATGTTCCACATGCATGCAGTGTCGGCATAGGCCAGAAGAGGGCATCAGATCACCGGGAACTGGAGTTCCAAATGTTGGTGAGATGCCAAGTGGATACTGGGACCCCACCATGGATCCTCTGGAAGAGTGGCCAGCCCTCTTAACTACTGAGCCCTCTCTCCAGCCCTTATTTTGATTTTTAATTATGTGCATGGCAGGCTGGGATCGCAGATGTATGCCACTACCCCCGACTTTTACGGAGGTACTAGGATTTTGAAGTCAGGTCCTCATAGTTTCCTGGCAAGCACATCATTGACTGAGCTCTTCCTAGGCTCTATCTTTTGGGTTTTATTTGTTTGAGACAGGGTCTCATTATGTAGTCTGGCTGGCCTAGAACTGTCTATGTAGATCAGGCTGGCCTTGAACTCAAAGAGCTCTCTCTGCTTGCCTCTGTCTCTCAAGTTCTGGAACTAAAGGGATGTGCCACCATACCTGGCTATTTTTAATATTCTTGATTATTTGTGCTTGTCTGTGTGGATGTATGCTTGACAGGTCAGAGGTGTCAGATGCTCCCGGAGCCGGAAGCACATGTAGTATTGGGAATCAAACTCTGAGCCTCTGGAAGAACAGTTCCTGCTGAACCATCTCTCCAGTCCAGGCCAGCCTGGTGTACCTACATAGTGAGTTCCAGGACAGCCAGGGCTACACAGTGAGACCCTATCTCAAAAAAAAAAAAAAAAAAAAAAAAGCATTACTGAGGCCTGGAGCTTCTGTGTGGTACATCCATGCTAGGTATGTACTCTACCTCTAAAGCCACACCCCAATGTCTCTAAAAAATGGACTGTTTGGGGCCTTGACACATCCCCTGCTACAGCCACCCCTTCAGATTCCTGGAAAGTCAGGAAACAGTGCAGCTCTGAGCCCCACCCCACACTCTCCTGCAAACACCCTACAGAGCGCAATATACAGATCTGCCTAGGCGGGGAGACAACAGGCCCATGTGTGAGCCAAGGCACCTCGCATGTGTGTCTAACCGACTGGGAGGAAGAGCAGTTGTTTACTTGCAGGGTTTGACTCAGCTGGAAAGAGAAATGGAAAGCTGTCTGTTTTCCCCCGAGGCTCTGGTGTCCCCCGAGTGAACAGATGGGCACAGACACTTCTCTGCCACAGACCTGTTGGCGTGATGGGTGGTGGTCCGTGTGCTGACAGAGCGGTCCACACTTCCTCCCAGCACATCTGCTGGCGGAGAGTGAGATTCCAGAGTCAGGAGACTCCTTCTCCTCCGGCAGGCAGCCGGGTGCTCTGGATCAGGCTCCTTAGTCCCTCTTCCCTAAAGACAGAGGTCGCTGCACCTTTGCTACCCTCTGTGTGGACATCCAAGGAGAAAATGTACACAAGAATGCCTTGCGAATTATATTCTAAAGATATTTATGTCTTGCCTTGCTGTGGGATGGATTTCCAGAGAGTTAAAAGGTAAGATGGGAAAATAGCACAAATTAAAAATGGGCATTTAAAAACAAAACAAAACAAAACAAAACAAAAAACCAGAAACAAAAAGGAACAAGAACATATGAGCGAGGAAGGAAGGCAGGCGCGTCCACTGGTGTGTGTGGATTTCCACGTGATGGGGTGCTGCAATGGGTATTCTGAATCAGAGCACCAGGTCACTTGAGGCGATGGCGTTTCAGGGTATCTGGGACGGAGACTGAGCGCTCTTAGGAAAGCTGACTAAGTCGGATAGGCTGTGGGTCTGACAGCGGGAACTGGTTCCCATCTTACCCTCTACCAGATGTTACTTCTTGAATCCAAATCCAGATGTATTGGAACCTGGGGGCAGCCAGGTCTTTCTAACCGTTTCATTCATCCCCCACTCACCCTATCAGGGGACCCTTCGGGGACTACCTCCTACTCAGGCGCTCCAGATAACAACAGCGCAAGGCTCCAGGACCTGAGATGTGGCACAGTTGGCAGAGCACCTGCCCAGCATGCTCAAAGCCCTGGAGGGAGCCTCAGCACAGTGTGAATAGAGGAAGAGTGGGGGGCACATATCTGTAATCTCAGCGTTTGGGAGGTGGAGACAGGAGGATCAAAAATTCAAGGTCATCCTCAGCTACATAGTGAGCTTGAGAACCACCTAGGCTATATGAGACCCTGTCTCAAAACAACAAAGAATTTTATATTTATACACATATGTATGTATATATGCATGTATAATAAATGTCGTAAAGTTAATTGTTCTATTTATCTTCTGAGAGCGGTCTCTATATTGCCAAAGGTGGCCCAGAGCTCTTCCTCTTTTATAGTCGGAACTACAGGAAGGTAGCTTCGTCCTTAAAGAAAAAAGATTTATTTCCGTGTGCACGTGCATGCCTGTGTAAATTAGGTGTTCCATATTCACGCAGCTGCCCTCAGAGGCCAGAAAACATCAGATGTCCCCGGAACTAGAGTTCCAGGCAATTGTGAGCCTCCTAATGTAGGTGCTGGGAACCGAACCTGGGTCCTCTGCAAAAGCCGTAAGCACTCTTAGCTGCTGAGCTGCCGCTCCAGCCCCGATTCAGACTTTTAAAATGTATGTGTCAGGGTTTTTTCTTTTTAAGTATACAAACATACTTAACATCTTGTGCCAACGCCACCTCAGTCTGCTCTTTGCCACACAGACTCAGCAGTTTGTCCTTAGCTTTCCTTCTGCCCTCATTCTTCCCGCCTCTCTCTGCTCCTTCTCTTTGGCAGTGTTCCCCCTTAGACCAACCATACAGAGAGTAATGATGATTCGGGAACATGAGGCTCCCTGGGGACTGTAAGGTCAAGGGGCGTCCTATCAGAGTCCAGGATGCTTGAGGCTCTGGGCAAGACCAGCGGGGAGCGGGGAGTGGCAGCTCTTGAGAGATAACATCGCTAGACTGTGACTCACCCCTGTGGCAGTCTGGAAGCACAGTCCTCAGCGCTCAGAGCCTTCAAAGGACTGCACATGGCCCTCTGAGGCACTGTCAGCAAGCGGGAGAGTTCAGGCCGCCTCATTCCTGAGGCGGACGCCTCATTCCCCTTTACTTCATATTGAGAGCCCCACAAGTTAAAAGTTTATGTGTTGGAGCTAGGTGTGGTGGTGTTCCCCGATAATCTCAGCACTCAGGAGGCTGATGCAGGAGAATTGGGGCCAGACTGGGAAGTCTTTAAAGAAATAAATAAAAGTAAATGTGTGTGGTTGGATCCTGAAGAGAGAAAGAAGCCTGTCCTCTTGGTGGGAGAAGAGGGCACCGGTCTCATCCAATCAGAGATTTGGCACCTGAGACTTGACTCACTGCAGGGACCCTAACCTGGGTTCTAGAGTTAGAATCAAGCAGGATTCCCTAAGGGTCACACAGTTGTGTTCTCACATTCTTGAGGCAGGACCTGACTGGAGCTGGTGGTTTAGAACTCCCTCTGTGAGGGGAGACATAACTAGTCTCTCAGAACTCCCCATCTGGTGGAGCAATTTAAGCTAAAACAATAAGGAAGTCTTTGACAAAGTACTATTGTTTCCAGTTGCGAATCTTACAAAGGCTGAAGTTACACAGAATGATTGGCATTGTGGCGGGGCTCTCCAGGAGCATGTGTTGAGCCATTCTGAATCGCAGAGGGTCCCCACAATGCTTCAAAGAGTCCTTTCCAGGGTCGGGGGATAACTCGGTAATAGAAAGCCTGAATTTCACTTCTGCCACTGGCAAAAATCTTTCGTATAAGACCAACACAGGCATATGTGTCCCACACAAAGCCAAGCGTCAGTGCTGGACTGACTGAGCAAACAGTCATCAGGTTAGATGTCCTAGGAATAAGAAAGGCGGCCCAAACCCAGGACCCCACTGCCTCCAGCTACTGCACTGACTTCAGATGACGTGAGGACCATTGAGTGTTCCTGAGGCCGAGGTGACAGTGCTGGGAAGGGAGACAGCTGGGGTATGGGAGATCTATTCTACCCAAGGAAGACATAGGGATGGAGGAGTCAGGTGCACCAGATGGAGTGGAGGGGAAAGCCAGGGGAGATCAGGACTCACTTGCCAGCCATGGCATCAGCATGACCATCTATCTACTTTCCCAAACTCTCTAGGCATCTGTCCCAAACACAGCCACCCTGCAATGGCTGCCATCACCCATATTTTTTCTTTCTTCTTCTTCCCTGCCCCACCCCATTCTCCTTGAGTAGATGGCCTACAAAGGAATGCTATTCTTGTACACAGAGATATTTTGTTACTTGTGTGTAGGTTTTGCCTGTCTGTCTGTCTGTGCATCACTTACATGTCTGGTGCCTGTGGAAGTCAGAAGAGGACATCGGAGCTCTGGAACTGAAGCTGCAGATGCTTGTGAGCCACCATGTGGGTGCTGGGACCTGAACCCAGGACCTCTAGAAGAGCAACAAGTGCTCTTAACCACTGAGCCATCTCTCCAGCCCCTTCTTCTTTTTCTTATATAGTACCACCACCGGGCTTTTTTTTTGGGGGGGACAGGGTTTCTCTGTGTAGCTCTGGCTGTCTTGGAATTTATTCTGTAGACCAGGTTGACCTCGAACCTGGAGATCTGCCTGTCTCTGCCTCTAGAGTACTAGGATTAAGGGTGTGTGCTTCCATGCCGAGCAATACATTTTTTTTAAATTCAGAGACAGGGTCTTGCCAAGTTGCCGAGGGTGATCTTGACCTTTCATTCTTTCTCAGCCTCCCACAGGAGCCCTCTTTTTTTCAAAGTGAGGCTCCAAGGACTGAAACTACTGACACCTCACTCTTGTCGACTTGAAATTCAACCCTATGTTTTCTGCTCTTTTTTTTAAATATTTATTTATTATGTATACAATATTCTGTTTATATGTATGCCTGCAGGCCAGAAGAGGGCACCAGATCCCATTACAGATGGTTGTGAGCCACCATGTGGTTGCTGGGAATTGAACTCAGGACCTTTGGAAGAGCAGTCAGTGCTCTTAACCTCTGAGCCATCTCTCCAGCCCTGTTTTCTGCTCTTAGGCTAGCAACTGACCCACTATGCTATCTTGTCACCCATCAGGCTGGTGTTCCTGGTCAATACTGATCCTCTGGTCCCCACTCTATGCCCCTATCAGTTGCCCAAGCAATTGTTTCTGCCCAGTGTTTGGGACGCAAAGGAAATGCATCCACAGGGCTGCTGGAGGACTGCACTTGGTGCCTCCCTCCCTTCCCTTACCCAGCCCACCTCTACCTGCTTAGCCCAGCTGACTCAGGTTAGTAAAGTGAGGCGAGGCCAGGGGCTTTTCTTTCCTACTGAGAAGAAACGGCTAAAATTCTGCCATCTCCCGTAGAAGACGGAGGCACTTCTGGGTTTCCTGTTGCTCCCAACGCGGGCCAGATAATTGGAGACAGATTTGGGGGCTTGGATTGGGAGGTGAGGCATAAAATACAGTCATCAAGCCTCCTGTGGGCCTGTGTGCGCTTGCACATGTGTAGTTTTGTGTGGCTTCTTTGTGTGTGTATGTGTACACACATGCACATGTGTGTGTCAGTGTGGTATGTATATCTACTGTGTGCATGAGAAACACGCTCATGTTCCTTATATTCTTTGTTAGTGTGCTGGACTCTGCATGGGGTCTGTGTGCAACTGTGTAGGGTGAGGCATGTGTATGGGGATGGGGGTTGTGGGGAGGGTGTGGGGAGAGGTGTGGGTGTGTGGGTGTATCCATAGTGTGTGTGTGTCAGGTGACAGTGTGGTTTGTGTATCTACTGTGCGTATGAGAAGCATGCCTATGTTCCTTGTACTCTTTTTTTTTTTTTTTTTGTTGCTTTGGAGCCTGTCCTGGAACTAGCTCTGCCTCCCGAGTGCTGGGATTAGAGGTGTGTGCCACTACCACCCGCCTTTTTTTTTTTTTTTTTTTTTTTTTTTTTTTTTTTTTAAGACAGGGTTTCTCTGTGTAACAGTCCTGGCTGTCCTGGAACTCACTCTGTAGACCAGATTGGCCTTTAATTCACTGAGATCTGTCTGCCTCTGCCTCCCAAGTGCGGGGTTCAAAGACTTGCACCACCACTGTCCGACTGTTCCTTGTATTCTTTGTTAGTGTGCTGGACTCTCTGTAGTATGGTGTGGTGTGATGTGATGTGGTATGGACTGTGTGCGCACATGGTGTGTGTGTGAGTGTGTGTGAGAGTGTGTGTATGTGTATGAGAGTTGTGAGTGTGTGTGTGTGAGAGAGTGTGTGAGTGTGTGTGTGTGTGTGTGTGAGAGAGAGAGAGAGAGAGCCTCTGTGAGAAGCTTCTTGGTTTGATTGTTTTCCTATGTGAGATTCAGTGCAGCTTGACAAGACCTCATCAACCCTTTTAGGATCCTATTACCTAAGTCTTGATGAGTAAATGTAAAACAGTAATTAAGATAAAGAAACAAAAAAAAAAAAAAATCAGGCAGGCAGATGGCCTTCGGGGAGAGGATGTAAAGGAAACATCCAAGCAGAGAAGAATGAAGGCTAAGGGGATCTCATGCAGGGCCTCGAAACTCCTTTAAATGATGACAAAGCCCTCTCCCCCTTCCCTTCCCTCGCTGCTGAAGGACAGCACAAACCTCCAGGCTGATTCAGCAATGTTGAGCGGCCCAAGGCCACACAGAAGAGGGGCCCCATTGCCTTCCTACCTGAACCTCAGACCCAGAAGGAGAGTCCAGCCCTTTCCTCACAGCCCCTCGGCACACATTCGTGAATGTAAATGTTAGAAACTGGAGCCAAACTAGTTGCAAAGTCATTGGGTGCGGTATACCTGCAAAGTGTTAGGCCCTGGGCTGGCTACTTCACAAACAGGTTGGTGGACTTCTGGTTTTGTTTCTTAGGCACTGGGGGATCCCAATCTGGTGAAAGCTAGGCAAAAGCTCTACCAATGAGCTTTATCCCAAGCTCCACTTACATACAATTTTTTACGTGTGTGTGTGTGTATGCGTGTGTGTGTGTGTGTGTGTGTGTAACAGTTATGAATAAGCTAGATACTACTGTTCTGCAGAGGAATTTGAGGCTTATGACAGAACAAGGACCTTAACCTCCTGTAGTTGCCCCGAGTGATTATGTATCTATTCACGCCACCAGCATGTGTGGGACCTGGGGCTGTACATAGCTGGTAGAAGTGTTAGCATGCGTGAGACCCTGGGTTCCAACCCTGGCATCACATAAACCAGGTCTGGTGACACACACCTGTAATCCCAACACTTAGGAGGCAGAGGTGGGAAGATCAGAATTTCAAAGTTACTCTCAGCTACATAGTGAGCTGGGGGCCAGCATGGGACAGACATGAGACACTGTCTTAAAACAGAGCAAAACCAAAAAGAAAACCTTATCTGCCTTGGGCATGATGTGTGGCACAGAGATGGGTAAGATGCAGGCCCTGCCTTCACAGAATCACCCCACAGGACGGCATCAATGTTGCTCCAAGGATAAACTTCCCACTCTTTACCTCTGCTGACTGTTCTCAATAATGCTGTTGTGCCTGGGCTGAGAGCATAAAGCTATGCTACTCCCCAGATCAATATTTCCTTATAAAAACCTTTGCTGGAAGGACTGGGTGTGGAAAATGCCATGCAGTGGGAAATAGACGTGTGTTCTGGGGCTTGAGAGTGAACAAGACATAGCATAGCAACAGCCTGCCTGTCCACCCCGACTTCTTTGTAGCTTGGCATTTGCTAGGTACCTTTAGATGGTAGGAGGAAAGAGGGAGCAGGGAAGACACGCACATTTGGTCTCTCTGGGCTGGTCTCTGACATCCCGAAGTGGCTGGTTGGGTGGCGATGGGGGTGCGAATCCCCTCCTCATTTGTAACAGCCTGACTCAATTCCCCCAGGAGCCGCCAGCCTTCTCCAGCTAAATCGCTTCCAGTTTGTTTAGTCAAACCCTTGGCCCCAACATCAAAGCTCCTCTGGAGTTTCTGGGGGTTGTTGTTCTTGCATGGTGTTTATTTCAGAGATGGGTTGGCTGTCACTGTCTGTGTGGAGTGGGCAGGAGAGACTGCTGGTTTCAGAAACACCAGGTTGTAAAGGTGGGACGACAGTTTTCATGACAGCGACCCTGAGGACACTATTTCCCCCATGACTGCCCCTGGCTGGGGCATGGGTACAGGAGACAGAAGGCTGCCTCACCCTGCCCCTAGAGAGCCTTGCCACTGCCCAGTGAGCCAGTCCCAACTCCTTCCATACCTGAATGCCCTTTCTGCCAAGAGCCCTAATACCTTTCTCTTTGTCCAATTAACTGAACATGCGCTTGGCTACTGGTGCCTTCATTTGGCCTCATTTGGCTCGGCTCTGGGCTCTGGCACCTTTTTTCCCCAGGGAGCTGCTGCAGGTTCCAGCAGATCTGGTCTTTCCCATAACCACCCCAGGTGCCTAGCTCAGGCTGAGCACTCAGAGAGAGGACCTCTGTCTAGATACTATGGGTGGGGCAGGATGCTGGTGACGGTCCAGGTGAGGTTGAGTTTCTAGGACTCTCTCCAGGAAAAAAAAAGAAAAGAAAAAAATCCGCCCTGGGTGAAGAGGAGACAATTCTTGGCCTCAGCCATTCTTTAGAGCAAGAACAAAGAAGAGAATGAGATAGAAACAGGGAACGTGTAGATGCAAGGGAGCCAGGGCTTCATTAACCAACTGAACATAAAAAGTCTCATGAGTTGCAGCAACAACACGGTCTTGGGCCGACTGCTGGTCCCTGGAAACCGGAGGGGTCTCCAGACTTCCCTCACCATCCTTCCAGAGGATTCAGATTCGAATCCCAGCGCCTACATGGCAGCTCACTTCACGTGACAACTCTCAACTGTCTGTTAATTCTAGTTCCAGGGGATCCAACAAGCCTCTTCTGGCTTCCACTGACACCAGGCACGCATGTGTTATACAGACAAACACACAGGCGAAACACCCATGTGCATAATAAAATAATAAAAAAAAATTAAAAACAAAACAAAAACACAAAAAAACAAGAGACCAGCTGGATGGTCTTGAATTAGAGCTGACATGGAATTGAAGGTTGGGTATGAATTTAGCTATTGTCCCTGACGCGAGACAATGGGAAAGGCTTGGAGCACACACACGTGAGGCTAGAAGTTGGTCTTTCCCCAGAACTGCTGTCTAGGGACTTAGCTAGGCTAACTAAGGTGGGATCCTGCTCTGTGTTAGGTTGAGTCTAACTTGGACTTCTCCCCCACATGGTGTGCGCAGTCAGAAGACCTAAACACAGACTGTCCATCTCCAAACCAGTTCCTTCTCTTCCTCCTCCTGCCAGCCGTCAAATCAGAACCTCAAGAGTGCTAGGCAGGTACTGTACCACGGAGCGATGCCCTCATCCCCGAGCCACTGTCCTGAAGGCCTTAAGGAACTGGTCCTGGTTAGAGTGAGATGCCCCTTTGAGCCCATCAAACAAGCACTGTTTTCAGTGCCCAAGCCCTCCTTCAATGTCTATGCCACCTTTGCCAACCAGATATTTGTCTTCTGCGTTCATGTGGCTGCAACTGGTGATTAAAACCATTGGTCCGACTGGGGGTAAGCGGCCTACATCCCTGGCATAGTTGCTAATCCCTTAAAAGTATGTTTTTAATAATCATGGGAGAGGAGGTCAGGGTGGGTGGTCTTGTGATCCAGCCATCTCTGTCCCCCCCACCCCTGTTCCCATGGTTTCTCCTGGGCAGACACTCTGGGGTGTGTTAGGAAGACTGCCCAATTCTGCATCAGATGGACATGGTGCCTGGTACACAGCTGCCGCTAGCATTCGGGGACAGGGCTCTGCCAAGGGCATGGCTAACTGAAGTGCCCAGGGGTCAAGAGGCTTTTGCCACGTGGAAGGATTAAATATAAGCCCTGCATTGCTCTCAATCCTAAACCAAAGGCCTGAGGAGGAAGTGCGCATGCCAAGAGTCCCCTTACCAAAGCAATTCCATTCCAGGTTTCTTCATTCTCTTTCCTTAGAAGAGCTTCAAGTTGAGGGAGACCAGTCCTACTCACTTAAGTTCTTTGAGTCTCCCAATTGTCCCCAACCATTTGATTAATAATTTACTATGTGGCGCACACATAGTAAAAATAAGCTATGTAATAATAGAATGTGTATAATATAATTATTGGTGGATGCATTTTATTGATTACTTTGGCAGACCCAGCCAGGTGTAGCAGCATTCACCTCTAATCTCAGCATTCAGGAGGCCAAGGCAGAGGTGGTAACTGTAAGTTTGAGGCCAGCCTGGTCTATATAACAAGTTTTAATTTAGCCAAGGCTACATAGTAAGACTCTGTCTCAAAACAAAACAAAACAAAAGCAAACAACTGGTGTAGGACAATTGTCTATATTCTGTCAATTATGTTTTAAATAAACGCTGATTGGCCAGTAGTCAGGTAGGAAGTATAGGCGGGATAACCAGACAGGAAGTAGAGGTGGGCCAATGAGAACAGGAAAATTCTGGGAAGGAGGAAGCCCATTCTTCCCCAGTCCTGCCCAGACACAGAAGAAGGAAGATGTGACCTGACCCATTGAAAAAGGTACTGAGCCATGTGGCTAACATATACTAGAATAATGGGCTGATTTAAATTATAAGAGTTAATAAGAAGCCTGAGCTAATGGGCCAATCAGTTTATAAATAATATAGACCTCTGTGTGATTTCTTTGTGGCTAAATGGCTGTGGGACCTGGTGGGAGGACAGAAACTCAGACAACAAAAAATAAATATAATTATTTAGTTTTTTTTTTCACAACAAGCTGTCAAACAGTCTTTATTATCCTATTTTATCTTCAATGCTGGGGAACCAGGACTTGTGTTAGACAAGCACTAACAGAGTTAGTATTTCACTACAGAGCTGTATTTCCAGCCCTGTTATCCTGCTGCAGTTATGAGACACCCGAGACTCCGAAAGGCTAATTTACTCAAAGACACATAACGGGTAAGATACAGGGTCAACATCAGCCCCAGGCCTCTGGCCAACTTCAAACACAAGCTTCTAACTTTGATGTTATACCATAGAGAAGATGAGGAATAAAATTAAGATAAATCATCACTTCCAAAATTCAGAGACTCAAGCTGGGCGTGGTGGTGCACTCCTTTAATCCTAGCACACTGGAGGCAGAGATGGGTGGATCTCTGTGAGTCTGAGGCCAGCCTGGTCTGTATGAAGAGACCCTGTCTCTAACAAACTAAAAAGCAAAAACAAAACAGACAAAAAAGCAGATGACCTGGCTCCCCAGACAAGATGCATATCAAGGGCATTGTAGCTGGGAGCCTTGAGGGTGGTTCCTCACAGTTTAGAGAATGGGGAGTCGGTTAAGAATGACGGAGGTCACTGAAGACTTCAGAGAGATTGGTGTAGTGTTAAATCTGAAATACCCTTCCACATGCCTGTCTTGAACACTTGTTCACCAACTAGCAGCACTATTTTGGGAGGCTCTAGAAGGGAAGAAGGTCAGTAGGGCAACAGCCTGGCTTTCTTGGCTCCTCCTGTGCCCTCCACTTCCTGGTTCACTGTGATGTTAACAGCCTTGGCCACATTCCCACCACCAAAGACTGAGTTGCTCTGCCATTGCTTTCCCACCATATGGACTAAAACAAAAATATATCATAATAAATGGATCATAATAAACCCTTCTTCCCTTAAGGTGCTTCTGTCACAGAGATGAGAAAGTAATACAGATAAACTGGAATTCAGTGGCGGTGAGAGTATCAGGCTGCCTTACTGAAGCCTGTTGTAAGATGTTTGTCTTCCAGTATCTTGTGAGCAGGCCTCTTTAAAAACAAAAACAGGGGGCTGGAGAGATGGCTCAGAGGTTAAGAGCTTTGCCTGCTCTTCCAAAGGTCCTGAGTTCAATTCCCAGCAACCACATGGTGGTTCACAACCATCTATCTGTAATGAGGTCTGGTGCCCTCTTCTGGCCTGCAGACATACACACAGACAGGATATTGTATGCATAATAAATAAATAAATATTAAAAAAAAAAAACTTTTCTTTCTTTCTTTCTTTCTTTCTTTCTTCCTTCCTTCCTTCCTTTCTTTCTTTCTTCTCCTTTTCTTTTTCTTTTCCTCCTCCTCCTCCTCCTCCTCATCCTCCTCATCCTTCTTCTACCTTTTCATAATGAAGTTTCTTTGTATAACAACCCTAGCTGTCCTGGAACTAGCTCTTGTAGACTAGGCTGGCCTCAAACTCACAGAGATCCTCCTACCGCTGCCTCCCAACTGCTGGGCTTAAAGGCGTGCGCCACCACCGCCCGGCTGAACTTTTCTTTTTAATGTGAATGAGCGTTTTGCCTCCATACATGTTTGTGTGCCATGTTTTGCCTGGTCCCCACAGAGGCAAGAATAGGGCATCAGAGCCCCTGGAACTGAAGTTACAGATGGTTGTGAGCTGCCCTGTGTGTGTGCTGGGGCCTTAACAAGTCCCATGGAAGAGCAACCAGTGCTCTTAAGTGCTGAGCCATCTCTACAGCTCTGGCCTCCTCCTAACATTCGCAGGACTTAGGGCAAGAATCCAAATAAAAGTCATAGACAAGAAGTTACAAATATTTAAGGATTGTAAGTCGAGAAAACCATCCAATAGAGCGTTCACCTGGAAACACGCCTCCCTAGCGACTTGGGGCTTTGAACTGGAGCACGGTGATGAGCGTGGCGGTGCTGTCCCATCTTCTGGCATCCCCGCCTTCTCTCTCGTCACACTAGCAGTTTCCCTTGGTTCCATTCCTACGAGACTTCTCTAGTCTATCTGTGCACATCTGTCAACTCACTCCCGGACGTCTTTCAACAGCCATTACTGCCCTCAAGAGGATGGAAGGGGCGGTGGCTCCATGGGTCTTGGGAATAGGCTCAGGTCACGAGGATAGAGGATTTGGGGGACTGAGAAAGAACCAGAACTGGGTCAGAGGAGTTCTTACCTTGGACGTTTTTTAATTTAAGGCATGCCAAAATCTCAGTCACAAAAAAAAATAAGTAAATAAAAATAATATTAAATTACAAGATTTTAACAATCAGAATTAGAGGCTGGAAATGGAGGAAGGAAGAGGGAATTCAGGGTCATCCTTGGCTATACACTGCACTCCACCAGGCTGGGCTGCCTCAGAAAAAGAAAGTAAAAATAAAAGTCAGAATTAATGGGAAAATGTCATATTTTTAAAAATTAACTTTAGAGGCTGAAGAGCTAGCTCAGCAGCTAGGAGTCCATACCACTCCTGCAAAGGAGCAGAGTTCAGCTTCCCAGCACCTATATCGGGTGGCTCACACTCTCCTGTAACTATGACTCCAGGGTGATCCGGAACCTCTGGCCTTCCTGTCTACAAACCCACACACAGACTCACACCCATATACATAATTAGGAATTAAAAAATAAATATTTTTTAAAAGAAGAAATCAACTTTTAAAATGGCCAGTATTTAACTTTTAAAAGACCAATATTGCTTTTTTTTTTCTTTTATTGATTGATTTATTTAGCCTCAGACTCCACGTGATTCCCTACACCCCTGGAGCAAGACCCAGAGCACAGTATGGAAGGGAGAGTTAGTGAGGATGCAGCTGGAGCAGGATGACAACACAGGGACGGGACCTGGAGTCTCCTGGGACAGACGCTCTACAGGAATGCTCTTGTCTAGAGCCTTGGAGTGGTGGAAATTGAAAAGTGCACAAGAGCTTCAGCTCCCAGAAGAGTACCCGTTTCCTAGGCCCTCAATGAACAGTTCTTAAATAAATAAATAAATAAATAAATAAGCCGGGCGGTGGTAGCCCACACCTTTAACCCCAGCACTCGGGAGACAGAGGCAGGAGGATCTCTGTGAGTTCGAGACCAGCCTGGTCTACAAGAGCTAGTTCCAGGACAGGCTTGAAAGCTACAGAGAAACCTTGTCTCGAAAAACTAAAAATAAATAAATAGATCAAACTAACTTTCCAAGGGTTACCAGGAAGGTCGCTCTCAGCATAACACCAGCATCATGGTGCTGGCTGAACCAGGGATTGGGGCAGAGGCAGGCAACCTGTCCAAGGCTTGGAGAAGCAGGAGCAGCCATCCTGGGGCAGACTCGGACAGGGTTAAGAAGGCAGGAGGGGGCTGGTGTGCGGCTCAGTGGTACAGCACTGTGGAAGGCCCTGGGCTCCCTCTGGGAAATACAAAGAAGACAAGAGGAAGGGAAGGAGATGCAAGATGGTGGGAGGTGGAGGAGGAGGGAAGAGTTGGGGGACAAGCCAAGCCAGGGAACCAGAGAGTAAGCAGGAAAGAGATCTGTGGAGCCTGGCAGGAAGAGAGTGGGGGTCTGAAGGAGCCAGTGGGTTTGCTTTCTACACAATGAATCAGCAGGGTCCTGGGGAGGGAGAATCAAAGGCTCTGAGTGGGGATCCCAGAAGCCCAGAGCAGAACGGGGCTATTACTCAAGGAAGGGTCTCACAGTTCCCTCCCAACTGACTCAGGGTACACATTAATATTTCCCATTTCAGGCCTAAACCCTCGCCCCATTACCCTCCCCTTGTCTCTCCCTCTTCCCTCCCCCATGTCCCCAGAGAAGGTCAAAGACATTTGATTATGAAGTCTTTCTACTTAAATGCTTGTGAATCCCACAATGGGTCAGTGTGTGACGGCTGCATCCTCCCAACTCCATCTTCCTTCTGTCTGGATGTCTGGAAATGCCTGCCTTTCTGGGATGTCATCAAGGACACGTGGTGAGTGGGGACATCCCTTGAGACCTGGGTGAATTTCGCAGCTCAGGTGATGCTCTCTGGGGTTTGGACCAGTTTCCTCTTTGCTGCCCAGGTCCTTCCCACTGGTCAGAGAGAGGTTTGAACACCCCCCCCCAAAGACGTGAACCCAAAGGAGAAAGAAATTTGAGTTTTCAATTTTGAAATGTTCCCCTGTGCCAGGCACTGGGCGAGGCTGTTACAAAAATAAACTCAGTTGCCTGGAAGGTTTTTGTTCTCTGTTTCCCTTCAGTAAGGTAGTTAGTGTTATTGTAGTTATTGTTATCATTGGGGACAGGGTGGGGACGATGTATGCTCACACGAGAGTGTGGAAGCCAGAAGTCAATGCTGGGTGTCTTCCTCAACCAGGCTTCACTTGCGCTTTGTGAGACAGGGTTCTTGGTTCCTTGCTGAGTCTGGACCTGCCTGCCAGCAAGCCCTAGCCCTGAGAGCATAGACGTAGTCTCATTTGGGCTCTGGGAATCAAACTCCTGCCCTCTTGTTAGAATGGCAAGCACTTTATTACCCACTGAGCTGTTTCCTCAGCCCGTTCCTGGAAGTTTTTGAGATAGATATTGTCATGCTGAAGATCTAAGGAGGCAAAAATAAAAAAATAAAATAAAATAAAAACAAGGTTGTTGGCTTAATGACTCGTGTTTATCGTGATCAAGACTTGGGTGGCGGCAAACAGACCTGAGAGCAAATCCCAGCCCTTGGTTTCCTCATTTCTATGAATGGAACAAGTCTCTGCACCCCTCCAGCTAAACCTCAGTTTCCCCATCCTCTAAGGAGGGCTGGAAGGCTCTTTGCTCAGTAGTTAGAGTGGTTAGAGAACCAGAATCTCATCCTTGACATGTGTGGCAGACGACACAGGGTAGGTGCTGAATCTCATTGCTGGTCTTGGTGAGGTCTAAGCAGTCCCTGGACACTCCCCAGAATCCTGATCTTGCAGGCAGGACCCTGGGCCTGTGATGTGGGCTTCTGCTCAATGGTTAAGTGAGCCAGAGGAAGTGTGTGTGTGCACAAGCACACACACACACACACACACATGCAGGGGAGCACTCCCTTACCCCCCCCCCTGTTTTCCCAGGAGCCCAGTATAGAAGTACAGATGGTGCATAACTATGAAAGAGCCTGAAGTCAGGGGCCCTGAGGACACAGACATCCCTCCCACCCACGGGGGTGGGGTGTGTGGGGGGGGGGACAATCCACTCCATCGCAGTGGGTGGTCTCTCTGGCCCAGAAGCTTTTCCTGTGACTCAAGGAGAAGTTGCTGTCTTGCTGTTGGCCCCGGGCTGCGGCAGGGACTCCCACTCCCATTCATACCCCACGTCCATCACTGGCTCGTCTTCCCTCCAACAGCCACGCTTAGAGGCATGGAACAATGTCTCCTGTGTGCCTGAGGGGGTATAGTCGGGATATAAGAGTGTGGGCACCTGGCACTGTTTGGGCGCCTGTGCATCTCATAGAGGGGCGCATGTGCTCATGCCTGTGCTCACACCACCCCTAGGGTCCCTGGGTGCATGTGTGTGCCATGTGCTGGGGTATCTGCTTGTGTCCACGTGCGTGACTGCTTGTCAAACAAAATCCCTGGGGCTGGCTCTGTGGGAAGGGTCAGACAGCAGTCTGAGCCGCTTTTCAAGTGTCAGGAAAGCCCGGCTCCCCTTTCAGGAAGCCCTCCCAGGGAAAATAAACCAGCAGAACTCCTGGGGCAGAGCCACCGATGGGGGTTGCGGGGGCGCTGAGCAGAGAAGCCTCCAAAGGAAGGCAGTCAAATGATACCCTTTGACCTTTTAACCCCTTGACCTCCTCATAAATGCATTTCCCCCTTCATTCTTTTCCCTCTGCTGCACCTTAAGAAGCCTTTGTCCTCTTTCCCTCTTTAGTTTCTTTGCTTTGTTTTAGGTTTTTTTGAGACAGACTATGTAGCCCAGGCTGGCCTCAGCCTCACCGTCCTCCTGCTTCAACTTCCTGGGTGGTGAGTTTACAGGCCTGCACTACTGTGCTTGTGCCTTTATTTTTTTTATTTATTTAGTTTGTGACTTTTATCCTTTGGTGCCAAGTGGGCCACAAGCCCGTGGCTGTTGACTCCCAAGTTGCAGTTCTTTCACTTGGTGATTGGACGGATAAAGAATATAATAATACGCTTATGAAGTTCCCGGTTAGTGCCGGGTTTGGGGCTTGGCTCTTGAACTTCCATAGATCAAGAGCAAGAATCAGAAGAATGCCTCGCCTCATGAAGTGAAACTTACCAGTCTGAAAGGGGAGCTGGAAACCAATCAAAACTATGCAGTGAAGTGCAAAATTGAAGCAACTTGTGCTGGGGAGATTGCTCAGTGGGTGAGGGCTCTGGTCACCAAATCTGACAACCCGAGCTCGATCCCAGGACACACGTGGTAGAAGGAGAGAACAGACTTCTAAAAGTTGACCTCTGACCTACACACACACACACACACACACACACCACACACAGTGTGGCACACACACACTAAGTAAATATAATTTTTTAAAATGTAGGGGCTGGAGAGATGGCTCAGCAGTTAAGAACACATGCAGCTCTTGCAGACAACCCAGGTTCGATTCCTAGCACCCACGTTGGGCAGCTTACAGCTGATTGTACCTCCAGTTCCAGGGGATCTGATGCCCTCTCCTGGTCTCTGTGGGCACCTGCACATACTTAGCACACATGTATACTTAAGTGCACACACAAACACATAATATAAAACAATATTTTTCAAGAGAGGGAGAGGCTTCTTTTGTGTTTTTTCTCAATCAGGGTAAGTAACCCTGGCTGGCCTCTGCCTCCCAAGTGTTCGGATGAAAGGCTTGCAGCACCTCACTTAGCAACAGGCAGGGTTTCACTATGTCGCTGCGTAGGTTGCCCTGAGCTGCTGGGTCTAAGTCCTTCTGCTTCAACCTCTTGGCAGTGCTGGGGATTGAATTTAGGGCAATAATACCCCCCCTTACATACTGAAAGAACAACAGGACGCAGACCTGGGAGACACCAGAAAACTGTTTATAGATGATGCTCAGATCATTTAGGAATCCCCAGAACCCTCAAAGAATGAGGATCACTGTGCTTAGGAAGAAAGAAAGTGAAGCCACAGTTACCCCACTATGTTACAGGGGCCTGGGTCTCATAGAAACAGACAAGTTGAGCCCAACTCCACACCCTCCTGACTTGGGCTACTGTAGGGCACTGACCCTGGGCCTCTGCCACTAGAGCCATGTGATAGCCTTTAACAGCTGGTAGGGCTTGTGGAGGGTAGGGCGGGGAGGGGGGAGGATGAGACAGCTGAGCAGGGACGCTCCAGGGGGGTGCGTGTGGCCTATAGACCCCTAGGAGCAGCTGAGAACTTGTTGGAAATTCAAATTCTCAGGATCCAAACTAGATCTAATCAGATTCCTAAACTGAAGCAACTAATGAGCAGGTGAGCCAGCGGACCCCCATGATAGGCATGGCACACACCTGTAACCCCAGGACCTGGGAGACGAGGCAAGAGGCCCAGGAATTCAAGGTCATCCTTAGCTATGTAGTAAGTTTAAAGCCAATCTAGGCTACAGGAGGTTA
This sequence comes from Alexandromys fortis, assembly GCF_014885135.2. NCBI lineage: Eukaryota > Metazoa > Chordata > Mammalia > Rodentia > Cricetidae > Alexandromys > Alexandromys fortis. Next base: position 14,609,242 of record NW_026067974.1, on the reverse strand, counting down.
TCTATCTCAAAAGCAAAAACCAAAATAAGATAAAATAAAATAAAAATAAGCCACCCAGGCTATTCCTCTGTATGGCAGAGTTTGAAATCTGGGACCATAAGGATAGAGACTGGTGGGAACTACCCCAGGCTAGACCCTGAAATGGGGCTGAGCTCTTCACTGCCCTCATCTCAGGGCTCCGTTGTCACTAACTCTGTCTCTGTGTCACCAGAGTGCTTGTCAAGTAGGCCGCCTCTACCTCTCTCTTCTTATTGTTTGAAAGAGGGTCTGACTCATGGAGGCTGGCAACAGACTCACAAAGTGGATGACGCCGGCCTCGAACCCCTGCCTCCAACTTCCAAATGCTGAAATTAAAGGTATACACTACCACACATGGCTCTCAAGCAAGTCTTCTGGCTGGAACCACATTGGCCCTGCTTCTGTCTGCTCTCTGTCTAGCCTCTTGCTGGCGTGGGTGAAGAGTCCCTTTATCCCAGCCGTGGGGGCAGGGGGCAGCTCAGGACTGGTGTCAGGCCCTATTTCCTAGACAACCCCAGCTGTCCCTTCAGATCCTCACACTACCCTCAGCTCTTCAGCAACAAGCACACCCACCCAGCAGCTGCGGGAACCACCCAGCCTGACCCAGCTCGTGTCCCACTGTCCCCAAGCTTAAGGGAAGTGAAGTTCAACCTTTGCTTCCATGTCCGCCCTCCCACACCTCCTCAAGGGAGACAGACCCACCACAGTCCAAACCGCGGCATCTCCTGAGTCCTCTTCTCCCTCACATAACTGCCAACCATAGGGTACTGAGGAGGCCCCCCAAGATCCCCTCAAGCCCCCAGCCTGTACCCCAAATCCCAACTGGCACCCCTAGCCAGCAGCTCCTCCTAGGGTTACAACCCATCCCCACCGGTACCACCCACACGGTGGGTGGAGCCTCATCACTGTAGGGGCCAAACAGCTGGCTGGACCACCTGCCTCAAGAGAGAGCAAATGGAGGCAAAGGAAGGTCATCCATGGGGGAGGTTGTGAGGGAGAGAAAGCGGGGTGAGAGGGCCGGCCAGGGAGTCCAGGACTTTACGGCTTGAAGGGATGTTAGGACTCCACTGGTGCCATCTTACCGGTTCCCAATCTCAAAGAGGTTGTGTTTTGCTCAGCATCACACAGCAAACTGATACCAGAGCCAGCACAAACCTAATCCCTCCATCCAATGCCTTTTCCACTGCCCTCCCGGTGACAGGCACCAGGGTGGTTGTGTCTAGAGAAAGGTCATTTTTCTGTGCCACTCCACTATGGAGGAGCCCCTAGAGCAGGTCCTTCAGTGGATTCCATGTTTCCCCTCACCTGTCGCTCCTTATACTCCTCCTCTCTGTCCCTAACTGAGAGCTAAATCCCCTGTGTGCTCCCTGCACTCCCTCAGCCCTATGGCATCTCCAGGCGGGGTGAGGGCTGCCCCACTCGAGGTGGTAATTCTAGAAATGTTCATGAATTCTGTCAGGTCTTGGGGAGTTCAGAAGCTGTGACAAAAATCCTTGTACCTGGCCGGGCCACAGAAAAACCCAGTCTCAAAAAAAAAAAAAAAAAAAAAAAATCCTTGTACCCTGTCTGGGGAGCAGAGAGGAGGCCTGGAAACCAGGCCTTAAGGAAGGTCTTAGCTGTGACGGATTTACATAGTTGAAAGCTTGGTGACCCAACTGCTCATGGGGGAACTGCAGGTGGTTTGTTAGTCCAGTTCAAATTCACTCCATGTGGCAGCTTAGAACTCATGCAAGGGTGTGTGTGTGTGTGTGTGTGTGTGTGTGTGTGTGTGTGCGCGCGCACATGGATGGGGGTGGAGGTCCTCAGGTCAGAGACTACAATGCCTCTATCGTCACACTAGGTATGTCTAGAAGTTGTATCATTTCCCTTCCAAAGAACCTTCCTGTCCCCTATACAGATTGGGGGATCTCTCAAGGCAGGACTTGAGCCTCCAGAATTTTGTAGGCTTCTTTTTATCATGTGACAGAGATGGCCAAGAGAGCTTTAACTACAAGGGAGCAGGAGCCTCAGTTCGATCCCATGAGATCTGCAGCACTGCCGGTTCCACTGTGCTGGGATTTTGGGGTACGGAGTGCCTTCCCAGATGTCACCCTAAGCATTTTGATGTAAACCTGGTGACTAGCCCTCCTCTGTGCACCCCACAGCATCAGGCTCAAGCACTTCTCACATTTACACTGCGTTTGTGGGTGTAACTGACTACCCCACACCAACAAGTATGAACTGCCTGATGGCCAGCGGCCTCAGGAACCACAGAGCATGCGGCAGGCAGTCATGCTTGATGGATGGCTTGGCGCATGGATGCATAAACGGGCAATGAACATGAATGAGAAGCTTAGACTGGCTGCGGATGGAGCCGGGATGGAGGGCTTATCTAGCAGGCCCCGGCAAATCCACAGAACAGGGAGCCACACAGGACAGACTGTATTTGGGTTAGTATACAGGGAAGGAGGGCTCAGAGGCACACAATCTCATCGCTAACCTGGAGAGATGGGACCCATGTCTGGACTGTGTCTGTTTCACAGCTTCCAGCAGTGCCAGTTTAGAATCAAACCCAGGCCCCCAGCATCCCAGCCTATCCCCCCAAGAGCACTGTGTATAGCTAACAGGTCACATGCTGCGCAAAACCTTGAGCATACGCCTTACATTGGAGCCCCAGTAAAGAGCAACTCCAGGAACTGTTGCAAGATGTCACCCTCCTGGCTGTATGCAGACACCCTGCCTCCAGAATCTTCCCTGAGCTGCTTTGTGAACACATTCAAATACTTGGGACATGAATGCATGCTCCCTTTCTCCACAACCCAAGGTACCAGCTAGAAAGAGCTCTTGGAAGACAAGAATGGGTCCCCCAGGAATAGGCAAGATCTGCCTCAGGACCAGTAATGCCTCCTGCCTCTCCCAGGAAGAACTCTGTTAGACCTGGTCAAGTCCCCAAGAGGCCCCTCATGTAGTCCCACACCTGGTTCTATGATTATCTCCGTTAATACCGTGAGGTGGGAGGCGCAGATGTCCAGGCTCCTATCTGAGACACAACCAAGCAGGGGCCTGAGGGCTGGGGCCCACCTCTCCCAACAAAGCCCCCTCCCCCTCCACTCGTGTGCGGGGGCCCTGGCCCCACCCGGGGAACAAGGCTGGGATTAATAAGCGGCCCGGCTCCCTCCCCTAATGGGCTCCAGCTGCACAAACATTCCCAGAATTCAGAGCCGGCTCTGTCTGGGGCGGCCCAGGCCTCAGCCCCAGCATTCCTGACCCCCTCCCCCCCAGGCTTGGGACAGCTGCTCCGGAACTCAGCAACTGGCTGGGGATCGAATCCCAATTCAGCTCTTCCAGAGGTGGGGGGTACTGGGAAGGCTGGGGCTGCAGGCTAGGGGTGGGAGCCACGAGAAGGGAAGAGGGAAGGAACTTTAAGGGATTTCTCTGATCTGACTCACAGCCCCACCCCCAGGCCCTCCCCCCTCCCCCAGTGCTGCGCCTGCTCTCTCAGCAGTAGGTACCAGGGGTCTGCTCAGTGTTGCCTAATTTGTCTCACCAGGCAGTGCCCTTGGCTGGCACGGCCCAGAAGGAGGTAACAGTCTGTTCAGAAAGGAAAGATAAGCATCTGCCCTTGTGTTTAATAAAGAAATCCGGCTGTGTCTTCTCAGACCCTTTGGCCAGGCGGGACCTAGTACAAACAGGTTCTTATCAAGAATGAGAAAGAGGCTGGGGACACAGCTCAGGAAAGAGTTAGCCCAACTGTGCGCAAGGCTGGGGTTTGTCACCTGGAGCAGGGAAGTAATCTGGGGACCCGGTGACAGGAGTCCCAAGAGGACACAGGTATACTGTATTGATAACTCTAGACCTGTCTTCACATATCCACTCTGCAACTCTGGATCCAGGGCCAGAGGGGACCGTGCATCTGTCCTGTATCTGTTGCCCAAAGTCATGCCAGCTGTAGACAACAGTGAGGGTCCATCTGGGAAGTTGGGGGACCACATAGGAACTAATGGAAATATAGGTTTCTCTCTCTCTCTCTCTCTCTCTCTCTCTCTCTCTCTCTCTCTCTCTCTCTGTGTGTGTGTGTGTGTGGGTGTGTGTGTGTGTGTGTGTGTG
>NW_026067974.1:14601206-14604973 GCF_014885135.2 Alexandromys fortis | reverse complement strand
TCTCTCTCTCTCTCTCTCTCTCTCTCTCTCTCTCTCTCTCTCTCTCTTTCTCTCTCTCTCTATCCCTCTCTCTCTCTATATCGCTCTCTCTCTCTCTCTCTCTCTCTCTCTCTCTCTCTCTCTCTCTCTGTGTGTGTGTGTGTGTGTGTGTGTGAGTGAGAGAGAGAGAGAGAGAGAGAGAGAGAGAAGCTGCTCGGAAGTTGTTAGTGTCTGTATTCCTCACTCCGTACTTGCCTCAAGTGCACACTCACTAAGGCAAGTTACCCACCATTACCCCAAGTTCTGAGTCCCTACCAACAAATCTATGCTGGAGAGAAGCTGAGGAAGAAAGGATGGGAAGAAAATGGGGTTTTGCGGTGGGTGTCAGGAGGGGCACTTGCAAGGGATTGTGGGATGAGGAGGTTGTCTTTTCCTGGGAGGTCAAAAATGGACCTGGCCTCTGGTCAGTCAGGACACACCATTTCCTGACCTGGGCCTCAGTCTCCTTACCTCAGATATGGGAAGGCTGGACAGGAGTCTCTCCTTAGCCCCTTCTCTGACTCTACTGTGACAAGAGTTGGGTTGGGGACCTAAGAAAGATCCCCCATTTCCTCAGATCTGCAATAGGACTGTAGAAGATCCTCAAAGAGCAGTCAAAGGGTTTTTTTGCAGCAGGCCCCAGATATCCCCAGTGCTTGGAGGGAATTCAGAAAAAGGGGTGAGGTCCCTGCCCAGGGGAGCCCCAGGCTGTATGGAAGCCATGTGTCCCATAACGTGGGGACAGATAAAGGTTGGTTCCTCTAACTGGCTGAGCGGGCAACAGTCCTGGTTTAGGGGAGGGCGATTGGGTCAGAGAGCCTGAAGCCATCACCCTCTCCTTCAGGAGCAAACAAGCAGCACACCCACTCCCCTTCAGGCCTCTGGGGGAACGAAAGAAGAGGAGGAGGAAGAGGAAAAAACCTCTTTGAATCTTTGTTCCTATCAACCACACTACCCTTGCACGTCACTTCATCCTCCTGTAGCTCAGCCATTAATCCATGACGAGGGAGGTTGGCTCTGTCAAGCCCTTAGTCATTGTTTTAGGTCTCCAGCTCCACCTCACCCTAGCACCCCCAGCCCCCAGCCATGGAACCCACTCCTGAGTTGGAGAGAGAGGAGGGTGTGATCTTTTTCTCATGAATGGAGAAACCAGGGGACTTTGAAGGGAGTAGGAACTCAGGCATTGGAGCCCACGTAGGACTCTATCAGTGGGCCCCAGTTAACCATACATCTCTGGCATTTAGCGAACAGCGAGTTGGTCTGTATCCCTGTATTAGAAATAGGAATCTCCCAGGCATGGTGGCCCACATCTTTTTTCTTTTCCCAACATAATGTTTTTATTATCTGAGAATCTCACACAATGCACCCCATCACACTCACTTCCCAGTCCTCCCAGGTGTACATTCCCACCCCTGTGACCCCCTCCCCACCCCACCACACCCCCCCCCAAAAAATAAGAAAAAGAAAAGAAATATACCGAGTCCAGTTTATGTTGTTCATACACTCAATGGAGCATGGTCAACCGCCCAGTAGCCAATCCCTTAAAGAAAACTGAGTCCTCCCCCACCCCCATGCCTGCCAGAGCCATCAACTGTGAAGAGCCACACTTCAGCATCTCTGTCAGGGTTCTTAAGAGTGCTCTTCAACGGCTTCCTGTCTAGACTGTTTCTTTTTTGGGGGTGATGGGGAGAGGTTGTCACAGAAGCCCTCCTTTTCAACTGTGAGTCCACAGTCCTAGATACCACTGCAAAAGCAGCTTCCCTTACTCTTCACTGTCATGGGTAGTTAGCACAGGTCGTGGACTTCCACGTAGTTTCTGGTGACAGCGTGGACCATGGACCTCAGTGTGGTCTCTGGTGGCAGTGCAGACCACGGACATCGACACAGTCATAGGCCACAGCACAGGCCACGGACACCATCGTGGCCTTCAACAGCAGCACAGGCTAAGAGCATCGACATGGCCTCTGATGACAGACAGACCACAGACACCAACATGGCTGCAGGCGGCAACACAGACCATGGATATGCACACAACCTCAGGTGGTAACCGACCCATGGACATCAGCATGGTCTCCAGCAGGAACACTGACTGTGAACATCAAAACGAGTGGCCCACATCTTTAACCCTAGCCCTGGGGAGACAGAGGTAGGCAGGCAGATCTCTGGGAGTTAAGAAGCCAGCCTGGTCTACATATTGTGTTTCTGGATAATCAAGGCTACACAGTGAGACCTTGTCTCAAAAAAAAAAAAAAAAAAAAAACCCACAGAGAGAGAGAAAATAAAAAAGAAAAGAAAAGAAAAAGCACATTCCCAGGAGTATGAAGTCAGGAGAAAGAAAAATTATTTCCCCTAAACTGAAGGTAGATTGGAAACCAGCAGAGGCTGACCCAAGGCAGTCATAATCCAATGCAATTGGATTGCAGAGCTGTTAATGGGACACAAGAGAAACAACAAATCAAGACCCCTAAACCTCCCGCGTGGACCACAGAGCTGCAGCTGCTCACAGGGACACTGAGGCTAGTGGACCTCACACTCTCCTCCTCCCTCTCCTTTCCGTTACCCACTGAGTGACAATCCACCCCAAAACTGAGAGGCTTAAAACAATAGTAATTCTTTAAAATTTGCCTACAGTTCTGCAATACAAGCCTAGAACACTGTAGACAGCTCTTAGCAACATGTAGTGAGGCTGGATTGACTCCTGTGGTTCTGGGGAATCCAAGAGGGCACCGCCAGCGAGGAGTGGGAGGTTATTAGGGTGGCTGGGAGAGACATGGCCATGGGGACTTCTGTTTCCTAGGCAGCCACATCCTCCAGGATGTCTCTCTTCCTGCATCTCTTGTTGCATTTGGTTTTTCAGGGCTGGGGATGGAACTGGGGTGAGTCGTGTCCTCGGGACTTCTCCCTCTCTTTCGATGCAGCCTTTCTCCCCTTTGGAGCCTTTAGACCTCTCTGTCATCACTGGTTCCCAAGAGGGCAGAAGTACTTTAATCCCAGCACTCAGGAGGTAGAGGCAGGCTGGTCTCTGTTAGTTTGAGGCCAGCCTGGTCTACACTGTGTGTTCCAGGACACCCAGGGTTATAAAGAGAGATCTTTTCCCAAAAAACAGCAAAATAAAATAAGCAACTAATACCTAACTAGAATATGGAATAAGTTGCTAAATGGTCTCCATTCTAGGGCTTGCTTCTTACCAGGCCAGAGGGATCACCCTAAATCCTGCACCACATATAGGAAATCTTGGTGGCTGGAGACAGGAGAGAAGTGGAGATTTTTATTTCATCATGTGCACCCCTTTAAAAATATTTATTTATGAGATGGAGAGATGACTCGGCAGTTAAGAGCACTGGCTGCTCTTCCAGAGGACCTTGGTTCCATTCCCATCAACCACAAGGTGGCTCACAACTGTCTATAACTCCAAGACCTGACACCCTCACACAGACATACATGCAGGCAAAACACCAATGCACATAAAATAAAAATAAATAATTTTTTAAATATTTATTTATTTATTATGCATACAATATTCTGTCTGCAGGCCAGAAGAGGGCACCAGACCCCATTAGAGATGGTTGTGAGCCACCATGTAGTTGCCGGGAATTGAACTCAGGACCTTTGGAAGAGCAGGCAATGCTCTTAACCACTGAGCCATCTCTCCAGCCCCAATAAATGACTTTTTTAAAAGAATCATTTTATTTTTTGTTTATGTGTGGAGGTGTTTCGCCTGCATACAGCATGGAGGAGGCCACAGGAGG
>NW_026067974.1:14595603-14600015 GCF_014885135.2 Alexandromys fortis | reverse complement strand
TCTCTCTCTCGTAATGGGGATAGAACCTAGGTCCTCGTGCATGCCAACTAGGTAAGTGCTCCGCCACCCGATGTTACGTCTCCAGTCCTTTGCTTTTTATTTTGAGAAAGGGATCTACTAAGCTGTCAGGGCTGGCCTTGAACTCTATGCTGTGGCCCAGTCAGGCCCTACATTTGTGATCCTCCTGCCTCATCCTCTGAGTCGCTAGGATAATCGCATGCATCAGCAGGCCCAGCTCACCTTTTCTCTTCATGAATTGATTTATAGTAACCAAAAGTGACTGATACTGACACCTTCTCAGAACTTACAAGGTCCTTAAAAATCTGCCCACCTGGCCCTGCAGGCATTTTCCCCAGTTTGAGCTCTGTGTTCAGTCAACTGGAACCCTTTGAACTCCTTACAGTTCCTGGAAAGCACCATTTTCTCTACCCCGCCTTGTAGCTTTTGCACGGGCGACTGCCCACAGCACTCTTCCTCCATCGGGGCTCTGTTTAGATGTCATTCCTTCCAGGAAGTCTTCCGTGGTCCATCAAGTTGGGATTTGACTCATCTACACATTCCCACAGCAACTTTGACATCCCTGGGTGGGGTGGGGGGCAGGTTGCCTGTGTGCACATAAATCCTGAGAGCCCTAATTCTAATTGGCATTAATAATAAAAACCTGGAGTCAGACATTTGGGGGTGAAATCTGAGAGCTCAGAGAAGCGGTGCAGTCGGTCACTAGAGAGACCGTTGACCTCTCCCGAATCCTCAGATCAAAAGGGCCATCCTGTCCTGAGACTCCATCCTCAGACTGACTACAGCTGTCTCCACCAAACCTCCCACTGCATCTGAGCACCTGTCTCCTGCCCTCTTATGAGCTACACAGTTTTTTGTGCCTAAAAGTTGACAGTAATAGAAGCCACGGTTTTTTGTTGTGGCGGCTCTGGGACATGAAGAGTCTGAGTCCAGAAGGAAGGAGGTGGTAACACTGAATGGTCACTGTCTTCCCCTTAAGCTGGACGGGTGACAAGGAAGTGGGGCTGTGGTTTCATAGGGCTTCACAGTCCAGACCCCCATGTTACACAGCATCACGTCCGCCTTGTTCAGTTGGTCAACGGAGTCCAAGTACGATGCAAGAGACAGAGACCTTCTATGTTTTTGTTACAGCTTTATTTCACATGTGGTATTAGTAGGGGTGGCACAGGCTTCCATGGCATACCTGTGAGGACCAGAGGACAGTCTTCAGGTGCTGGCTTTCTCCTTTCACCTGTATGAGTCCTAGGGATCAAACTCAGGTCATCAGAATTGATGGCAAGTGCCTTTCCCCGCTGAGCCATCTTGTCGGCCCTCTCTTGACTTTTTAACATGGGGTCTCCTGTGTCCCAGGCTGGCCTTAACTCAGCACGTAACTAAGGATGACCTTGAACTGCTGGTCCATGTGTTTCTACCTCCCAAGTTCTGGATTGTAGGCATGGGTCACAGCCTGGTAACCCTAACTCTTTTTTTTTTAACCTTTAAAAGGAGTTTTCCATACAATTTCTAAAAGGAGTCCAGTGAAACCATAGCTCAGATTCTCCTGAGCCTTCGGGATAAGCAATGTCCTCCCTTCCTAGGATGAGCACGTACACACCCACAGTTAGTTACAACTAAGCTCACCAGGATCACACCATCATGTGGTGAGATCCGATTCAGACCTGGAACTCAGTCTGCCCCCAGCTCTAGCACATCTCACTTAAGGAAGACCCCAAAGTCCTCCCCTAGAGGTCTTTCCCAGGAAGCTCATTTGCTGACCATTCCTGTCTCTCCTGGTATTAATACAGGATTGGTGGGGATGGAATCCAACCACCCATCCACTGGGAGGGAGGGGTCCCAAACTTGCTCATCTATGCCTTTGACATGTGGGGATGTATGCAACTTTCCCCTGGCCTTTTTAACTTTAAATTAAATTAATCCATTTATTTATTTATTTATGTTGGGTTTTTCAAGACAGGGTTTCTCTGTGTAGCTCTGGCTGGCCTGAAACTAATTTTGTAGACCAGGCTGGCTTTGAACCCACAGACATCCACCTGCCTCTGCCTCCCAAGTCCTGGGATTAAAGGCGTGTGCCACCACCACCCAGCTAAAATTTTACTATTTTTATTTCAACTCAACGTGTATATGTAGAAGCCACATATGTAAGAAACCTCAGAAGCCAGAGGCTGTAGGTCCCCTGCAGCTGGAGTCACAGATAGTTGTGGACTGCCTGACATAGGCGTTGGGATCCAGAAGAGAAATTCATCTCTTAACTGCAGCCATCTCTCCAGACCATTTATTTTTTTTTAAAAGGTGTATTTATTTATTATGTTTATTATTTATTTGTTATTATACAGTGTTCTGACTGCATGTATGTCTGCTTACCAGTAGAGGGCACCAGATCTCATTGTAGATGGTTGTGAGCCACCATGTGGTTGCTGGGAATTGAACTCAGGGCCTCTGGAAGATCAGCCAGTGCTCTTAACCACTGAGCCATCTCTCCAGCCCCAGACCATTTAATTTTTTTCTTTTTTTTTTTTTTTTTTAAGTTTTGAGGCTGGTTTGGGCTCAAGTCAGGATAGAAATGAGATCTGGAGCTCAGAGCAGGCAGAGATGGCTCAGACATCCGCTGCAGGGCCTGGAAAGATAGCATGAGATTTATAGATTTTGCTGGGAATCAGTTCAAATCCTCATTCTGCTCAGCCCTACTGTGCTCTTCTGCACATCCGCCCTGGGTCAAGCACGTCCTCACGTACCTGTGACATAGCCTTCCTTCTTCATGGTGGGCTGTTCCCTCCATGTACCTGTGACGTAGCCTTCCTTCTTCATGGTGGGCTGTTCCCTCTGCACAGAATGTTCTCAGTTCCCGTTTTCTGAACAACTCCCATGTCTTTCTTTGGTATCACGTGGATTTATGTCTGATCAGTTTATATGTCCGCTTTCCCAAAGCACAGGGAGCAGAGCCTTGGGGTGTATCTCAATGGTAGAATATTTGCCTGGTGTACACAGGACCCCGAGTTCAAACCCGAGCACTGCCAAAAATGAAGAAGGCACAGCCAGGTGTAGCGTCCTACACCGGGAGTTGTAGCCTGCAGGAGGATCACTGCAAGATTAAGGACAGCCTGGTCCACAGTGAGTGACAGGTCAGTCAGGGATACACAGGGAAACCCTCTCTTAAAGGCAAAACCAAAAAGCAACCGTCAAACGCTGTCCATTACCGTATCTCCAGGCCCTGGCACAGAAAAGTACTCACCAAACTCTGGGTGAACTACAGCACTCAGATTCAGCAAGTGTTCCTTTCCCCTTTCCACCTCTGCAGTATCCGGCTCCACCCCAACTCCTAGGTCCCTACGGGAAGAGCCAAAGCCTTCAAGGTTATGTGGGAAGTTTGGGTAGGACTCTAGAGACCTCTGAGGCAATTCTGTAGAGTCTCCCAAATAGGAAAGGGACCCAATGTTGTGCTGTAGAGGTGTAGTCCAAAGATCCGCAATCCGATTCTCACACCCTAAGAGAACAGGCCAAAGAATTCCGCAAGGCTTCTCCAATGTGGGGGCAAAAAGGCTCCAAATCCTCATGCCTCGGTTGAAATAGTCCGTGAACACACCTGTTTCTGCTGGGGTGTGAGTCAAGAGTCTGCCGGGAAAACTTAGACCTGGGCCCCGGCCAGCACCTTCCCGGCAGATGACCAGCTGCTGAACTGAGGCGGGGCAGGGTAGGCTGAGTATGAGGTGCCCCTGGACCAGCGTTCTTCACACTTGAATGTATCAACAAGTCCAGGGAACCTTGTGAAGATGCATCTTCTGGTTCTGCGGGTTGAGGTCAGACCAAAAAGTCTGCTTTTCTTACAGGGCATGTCCGCATAGGAAAGCAGAGGATAGGGTAGCTGGACTCACAATCTGAGTAATAAAACCCCAAAAGCCAAAGACGATCCAGGCACTGGGTTTCTTAAGCTTTCAAGGAAGGGCTGTAGCCAGGCATAGAGGTACATGTCTTTGATCCCAGCATTTGGGATTCAGAGGCAGGTGAGTCTCATTGAGCTTAAGGCTAGCCTGGTTTATGTAGGGAGTTCTGGGGCAGCCAGGGCTACGTAGTAAGACCCTGTCACAGAGATAGAGGGCCAAAGGCAATGTTTAAAATTGGTCAGGAGGTGATAGAGGACAGCGTATGGTATAAGCCAGCCTGACAAATACCCAGCAGGCAAGAAAACGATTCGAGTCTATGACTCTGTGGTCAAGTTAGACATCACTGATGGATCCCAGCACTGTGTTCTGCTAAACCAAGAGATACCTCAGTATCCCTCTTTAGCCAGTACTCTAGGGGTAGCTACATACACAGTTCATTATAGAGGGCACAAACCTTCTTCTTCTTCTTCTTCTTCTTCTTCTTCTTCTTCTTCTTCTTCTTCTTCTTCTTCTTCT
>NW_026067974.1:14569356-14591662 GCF_014885135.2 Alexandromys fortis | reverse complement strand
CCTCCTCCTCCTCCTCCTCCTTCTTCTTCTTCTTCTCCTTCTTCTTGTTTGTTTTTTGTTTTTCTTTGATTTTCCAGACAAGGTTTCTCTGTGTAGCTCTGGCTGTCCTAGAACTTGCTTTGTAGAGTAAACTCACAGAGATCCACCTGCCTCTGCCTCCCAAGTGCTGGGATTAAAGGTCTGGGTCACCATGCCCAGCTAATATCATTATTAATATTATTAATGCTATAGATGCATAGTGTTTGGTATATGTGCAGTCAGTGGTGACTACTATGAAGAACAGATCACAGTTCACAAGGAAATGAATGGTGATGTGGAAGAAAGAAAGGCAAAGGAGGGGCTGGAGTGATGGCTCCAAGGTCAAGCACACCGGCTGCTCTCCCAGAGACCCCAGGACGGACCCAGAGCCCACAGGGCAGCTCACAACCATTTGCAAGTCCAGTTCCAGGGAATCTAAAGCCCTCTTCTGGCCTCCAAGGACACCAGGCTTGTACATGGTGCACAGACATACATGCAAGCACAATACCCATAAACATAAAATAAAAATTAAAAAAAAAAAAAGAAAGGCAGGGGAGACAGAAACCAGAGATCTGGGGTGAGGAAGGATAAAGGCCCTAGGCTTTGCCAGCCTGGGAATGGTGGAAGGTTTATCAGCTAGCTCTGTCTGTCTGAATGACTCTGAGCCTCCAACTGAAACGAACGCTCTTTGACAGGCATGAGTGACACTTGTCAGGTTTAGAAACCTGTGCTCAGAACTTCCGAGGAAAACTGTGAAAGACGTAGCAATGGGCAAGAAGGTGTTGCATGCCCTTGCGTGTTTTATTGACCTGGAGCGGTTTTACAGCTCAGACAGCTAATGATAATGGAAGTGATTCCTCTCCACAGAAACGCAGATGCTCTGCTGGAGATGTAATTGATTATGGCCCATGGATGTGACCCAGCTTGGCACCCATTCTCTACTCATCTCGGCATTCTGGAGAGCCCAGACACGTCTCCGCTTTGGGTTCTCCTCGGAACAGGCTGTAATAGCTTATTGGTTCCTTCACCAATTAATGAGTTAATTGGAAATTCTGACATGTTGATTGCATATTTGAATAATTACTCTGGCTGATAGGAAATCTTTTTTTTTTTTTTTTAACATTCTCATTAGTAGTGAAGATCGTGTAGGTTTCCAGAATTCTCTGTCCTGGTTAAGCTTTGCCAACATATTTTCAGGGGTGTGTGTGTGTGTGTGTGTGTGTGTGTGAGTGGGTGTGCACACTAAGAGGCTAGAGGAGGACATGGGCTGTCCCTTCTCCATCATCTCACCTTATTTCCTCGGGACAGAGTCTCTCACTGAACCCGACGCTTCCTGCTTTTCAACTCAGCTGTGAACCCTCCTGTCTCCCACTGCCAGTGCTGGGGCTAAAGGTGCAGGCAGCCAAGTTCAGCTTTAACCCTGATACTAGGGATCCAGGCTGAGGTCCTCGTACTTGTGCAGCGAGCACTCTTACCCTCTGAGTCATTTCCCTGCACCCACTATCTGTTCTCAATACCTGCGAGTTTTATGGAGGATTACTCTGGTTCATTGCTTGGGTGATGGATGATTCTTTATTCTTTCTTTTTTCTTTTTCTTTTCTTTCTTTCTTTTTTTTCGACAAGATTTCTCTGTATAACAGGAACTTGCTTTTGTTGTTGTTGTTGTTGTTTATTGAGACAGGGTTTCTCTGTAGATTTGGGGCTGTCCTGGAACTAAGTCTCTTAGACCAGGCTGGACTCAAACTCACAGAGATCCGGCTGCCTCTGCCTCCCGAGTGCCGGGATTAAAGGTGTGCACCACCACCACCTTGATTCTGTACAAGAACGAAACAGTGACTTCCCTCCACCATCTTTGACATCTTGATTGGGTTATGAATTAAACCAACATCACATGGAGTAGTAGAACAAAATCTAATTAGACATGTCCACAAGGAGGCCCCTCTAAGCACAAGGGTCAGGTGATAGAAGATTACACACCTGGGCCAGGAAGGACAGATGCTCAGGACTGCTGGGGAGTGGCACACAAAGGATGATAAGAGGGTCAGAGGAGGGATGGGGACAGAGCTCAGCTGGTAGAGTGCTTGCCTGTCGTGTACAAAGCCCTGGGCTCAACCCCGAGCACACACACCTATGATCCCAGCATTAGAAGGGGATGAATGGGAAGAAGACAAAAAGACTGGGGATTCTGGATCAGCCTGGTCTACCCGAGACCCTAACAAAACAAAGTAGGCTCAAGAGACAAATTGTATGAGTGAAAATGATTCTGTTAGATGGACAAAGTCTCTCATGGAATAAGAGCCCTCACCATCCTACCACACACACACCACATAGACAGCACACACATACCACATAGACAGCACATGCACACCACACATATCCACACTCACACACATATCACACACCACATACATGCACACACACCACGTACTTGCACACACACACATACACACACCACACACACCACACTTCATAGACAGGCCCCAGAGCCTTGAGGTCTTGAGCCTTTGGCTAAGCTCTGGCATACAGAGATAAAGACACCAAACACAGCAAGGAAGATGGATATCAAGAAGACTGGATGGGACATGGCTGTCTGCTAACCTGAGGCAGTTCTGAGGACCTTGTGAGCTACAGGAAGGGAAGGGTAGAGCATTCAAGTTTCAGGGACTGTATGTTGCAAAGTCAAGAGGCAGTTTGGATCTCTGAGACCTTGAGATCCAACCCATGCGTCATACGGTTTGGGAAAGAAGGACTTCAGACACTCCTTGGGGTTCTGGTCAGATTTTTCTCTTTTTTTCCCATGCTGGGGATTGAACTCAGGACCTTCCCCACTTACGGTAGGCCTGTACTCTTCTACCAAGCCACCTTCTACCTGGCCTGGGAGGATCTAAGCAAAGGAATGGTGAGCTCTGCCTCCACACTGCCTTTGGCTCTCCCAGCCCCCTTGGCACAAAACACTAAATCCTGCAGGTAGAACTCCCCACAAGCCACTTCTACTGGAGAGGTCCTTGGGATGCTTAGCCAGGAAGGACATGTTCCATGCCGCCTGGGAGCGGCAGCTGGGAACTCTTTCTAGCCTTTCCACCCACAATTTGCTGTCCCCTCAAGCCCTGGCTCTTCTACCTTAGCCCAACTCTTCTATCACCCAGGAGGCCAGAGATAAGAATAAGCCGCCTCCTTTCCCACATCCCTTCCCTGACCACACTCTGCCTCCAGCAGCTGCAGAGCCTGCTTTCCCCAGGCCCTTAGGGAGAGGAAGAAGGACGGCAGGCAGCCAGAGCTTCCTGGGGGAGCGGGGGCTCTGGCTGCACCCTTCCCTCCCACTGGACTGAGAGGTGATTACTTGTGTTAATTATAACCAAGCTATTTCCGACTGGCATGAGCCCACCCACCCACAGAGTCTGCCCTGAGTCAGGATGCTGGGGGTCAGCTATCCTGGGAAGGTGTCCTGACCCCTGCGATGGCCAAAGAGGGGGCCTTTGTTCCCCTGAGCACCCTCTTACCCCTCCCTCTCCTGAGGCTTCTTGTCACCACCTTCCACCCCCACCCTCTTTTTTGCTTGCCCCCACACAACTCCCTTTCCCTCCCCTCCACCTCTCCCCAGGTTTTAAATGAAATCACGGGGCTCTGAGTTCCGCACTAGGCCCTGACATAAACACTCTGATTGGGGCTAATTATAAGGGCCAGATCGGGAAGCTGGAACCTTCAGAAAGCTTTGGCTTTCAAACAAAGGGCTCCGAGCTCAGCCCCCAGCCCAGGTTGGCTCCTCACTAGGTCTCCTTGGGAAGGAGGAGACATCCCAAGCAACTGGCAGTCAAGACTCTACACTGCCAAGTATGCCCGAGAACCACCTTCTTACTTTTGCCTTAGCTCTTCCGGGTTGCAGACTCTGGGTCCTTTGCTGAGGGCTTGGAGGATTAGTCTGCAGGGGCGGGCAAGGTGGCTGGGGAAGGCTCAGAGGCTGGGAAGCCGGGGCAGGAGGTTCGGGAGGAGCGGGGTGGGGGTTAGGGGGGTGGGTGAAGCAGCGGGGAAGCCAGCTGTGACAGCCCTAGCCCTAATTAACCAGCTTCAAAGCCCATGGAGAGGCAGTCCCGCCCTGGTGTGTGCCCTGCTCACTCAGGCAAGTAAGACATTTGTGTCCTAATCAGAGAAGGAGACGAACGTTGCCCACCACCACCCGGAGGAGCCTCTAGACACATTCAGAACCAGAGATTGAGCCTAGAATCATGGGAAATCATTCCAATCTGTGAAAAGTACCAGCAGCAGGGGGTGATAAGGACCTCAAGAAACGTGTGTCCTTTGAGTAGGCAGCTCCACTTTCAGGAATTTACCCTAAGTAGTTGGGAAAGTGCTAGGGTTTATCTGACACGTGCTCTGGGCTGGCTCTGAGTCACCCAGCTTATCCTCTGGGTGCCTTGCGTGATGGGAGCCATGACCTTTGAACCCATGGGAACTCTGGAGCAGGTGAGAAAGCCTGCAGAAAGGGCGCACTATTGGCCTGCCTCACCGAGGCGTCGGTCCACACACAGATGCAGAGACCTGCCCTTTGTCCCTCCAAACATGCCCTGCCGTGGCTGGTAATTTGCTACCTGAGAGGCAGGAGGATCCCATCATCCTAAGAACCATCTAGTTTAGGAGTGCTTTGCTTGTATAGGTCCAGTTAGTCGTGCTCCGGCGTGTGTGTGTGTGTGTGTGTGTGTGTGTGTGTGATTATTGTTGTATTGAGAGAGTTTCATCATAGCTCAGACTGGCCTAGAATTCACTTTGGGCCCAAGCCACCCTCACTCTGAGCCTCCCTAGTGCTGGGATTACAGGTACAAGCTGCCATGTCAGTCACACTGATTGGTGTCGTCCCACAGCAGAGATGAGCATGACTAGCTGGAGCAGGGGAGTGGGCCAAATGGTCTGGAATCCTCCTATACTTAAAATACAAAATTGTGTGTTCACGTGAGCTGGCCTCTCCCAGTCCCCCCACCCTTCAAAGACCTGAAGATTGTTCATAGTGCGAGTCAGTGCATTCTTCCATTAGAAGTTTAACGGTAGGAGTTTGAGGTGATCTGATCTGGCGAGCAGCAAGGGCTGTGGAAGGGATAATTCAACTGTAGCAGCAGGATTGTGGCTCCATGAGCTCACACGCATGCTCCATGGCACCTAGGAGGTGTATCCAAGACCCAGCCTCTTAGAGATGGTGCCCTTCTAGGAATCCAGGAGTTGGTAGCTATAGCTCCACTAAAAAGAACCCGATACTCAGTCTTTGGGAGACAGAGGAATTTGTGGGGGAAATGTCAATGCCTTTCTTGGAGGCTAGCTTTTTACCCATCTCTTAAAGGGCTAAGAGTTTGTAACCCTGGGAATGTTTCTGAGATAAGCCGGGATTTAGAGGGTGGGAACAACAGTCTGACTAGGAAGAAGGGAGTCTTCTAGGGAGATCTAGCCACTGCAGAGCTGCCACGTCTCTCTAGGACTCCAGAGAACAGAGACATCACCTGTGGCCTGTGATCTACCAAGTTTTCCTTTTCTATCCTTCCTGGCATTAAAATGCAAGGCCTTCCTAAGGTGGAAAGTGGTTGCTACACCTAAGACCTAGAAATGGCAAAAGTGGACCTGAGGTCGCGTGTTTTAGCTGGGTTCTCCAAGCAGCAGAGACACTGATTCCAGGTGTAGCCTCAAGCTCAGGCAGTTTATCATTGGAGTTCCCTTTAGGGCCCTTTCTAACCTACAGCTCCCCTTTCTTTCAGACAGTTCATTAAAGTGGGAGTGGGATGTAGGGAGCTCCCCCCCCCCCGCTTTCTCTCAGGCACTCCAGCTTCTCGGACACCTCTTAAAGGAGGGGGCTGCATCTTTAAGATCTGTGGTCCCTTAAGAAGCTGACTTATCTTCCCTCCCCGGCCCCGTCAGGAAACCACTTTGTTGTGGCAGACCTTGTATCCCTGGGTTGGCAGACCTTGAGGTAGTGGGGGTGAGCTGGGAAGAAAAGGCAGTTGTCACCCATTCACCTCTCTTTGAGCCATTCTTGAGAGGGCACAGAAACGGATGTCACAGAGGCACACAGAGCCAAGACCCCAGGGGTCTTAGGGGTGGGGGAGGCTCTCCCCAAATCTTCAGCAGAAACCAGCATCCCTCTTCCTGTAGGGCTTCATCCCAGGCACTGGTAAACCCCACTTGGCTCCTGGGGTCTCACCTTTATTGCCAGGAGAGGTGCTCAGAATTGTGTAGAACTGACCTCTTTCCTATAGCCTTTGCGGGGTTCTTCCGGACTTGAAGGAAATGGAGCTGTGGGGGCCGTGACACTGCTCCCCCCACCTCGATAGTTAAGACAAATTTATATTGAAGACTTAGTGAATTTAGCACAAATAATTTGGAGACAGACTATATATTTGGGGAGGGGGTTCTTTTGCCGAAATGCTGGGCTTCAATACAATTGCAAACAAAGCCCCACATATGACTTCAATTACCACCAAACATTTCCACTTCCCTTCCCCCAACATAAACTAACATACATACACACACACACACACACACACACACACACACACACACACACTTGGAAGTGGGGGGGGGTTGGTTCCAACTTACTTTCTCCCTTGTCCCCAAGTCTGCCAACAAAAGATGATAAGAAATCAATTTTCCCATAACTATTTAGTCAAACAATTGAGGCCTTGGACGAAGAGCCCGCTCTGCCCAACCCCCAACCAAAAAGGTGAAGGAGAGGGAAGGAGGGGCTGTGGTTTGGTTTGGGGCAGTTACAACCCTGTTAAATACAATTAAAGGGCTAGATCTCTGAAGATAATTAAATGCACTTTATTATGATGATTATTAGGTTTTAATGTGCACTATTATCAAGAAACAGGAGAGACGGTGATAGCAATAGCACCAGTCCTGGCATTCTATCCTGGCATTCTAGCCCTCAGTTCTTTAGCCTTCGAATCCTAAGACTCCAGACAGTAGACAAGAGCCGGTGTGTGTTGGAAACTGGAATTCTCATACCGGGAAAGATACTTTATACATCATCCCTCAGGCAGCTCACTTAAGAAAAATCTTTACTTTTATTTGTGTGCAGGGGAAGAAACATGTTAGGAACACTCTATCAATCTTACGATATAGAATGTCATGTAAACACTCCACCCCACCCCCCACAGCCACAAAGAGCCTGCCCAGAGAGGCCTTCTAAAGCAAACTTAGCCCAGTAGTTTTTGTTCTTTTCCTGGACAACTTCTTCTTCTTTTTTTTTTTTTTTAAAGGCCACTCTTTTGTTAAAAGAAAACTAAAATTCCCACCAGCTCATCCATTCCCCTCCCTCCAACCCAAGCACTTTTACTGCTTTTGGGGGAAAAAAAAAAAAAAAAAAAAAAAACTCAAATAAAACCCCACACATAACACACAACCCAACCCTAAAAACTGCTAACCTGGATACCACTGCGAGGAGCAGACTACCGGGAGAGAAGGAAGGGACGAGCAAAAGAGCCCGGGGTTTGCTAGTGGTATCCCTAACATTCAGGGAAAGAGGGTGGCTCTTAAAATGGTGTGTGTACTGGGCGGGGTGGGGGTAGGGGTCAAAACACACTTCACAAAGCGTTTCGTTGCCCATTCTCTGCGCGTGGGCCGGAGCCGAAACCACAGAAAGATCTCGGTGCCCGCGGGAGAGTGGGCTAAGGGGGGTGGAGGCCATTCCTCCCCACATCTCCGCCCTCCCCCTAAAAGCGGTGTGTTTTTCCACGTCTGCATCTGGATTGGGAGGGTTCCAGATTTCGAGTGAGGGAAGACAGAACAAATGAGAAGGGTGAAAAGGGGGGTGGAGGGGGGGGGGAGAGGACGGGAAATAAAATATAACAAAACGAATCCAAGTCTTGTTAAAAAATATCCCACAGCTTCCACAGGCCCCGCGTCGGCGAGGAGGCTCGCAAATTCGGCTTTTATAGAAGTTGAGTGGAACTAACTCCCAACTCCTAGAAGCCAACAAAAACAGCGCGCATGCTAGGTGCCTCTCCCAGCAGGCCCAGCCCTGCCAAGTCACCAAAAAATTCGAGCCAGAGCACAGGGCGGCTTTTAAAAGGGCACTTAGAAAAGGCGAGACCTCCTCCCCACCCCCACCCCATTCTTCAGCCTCGGCGCCCTCGCTCGTGTTTTTCCCCCCTTTTTCCTTTTAAATAGAAAATATATAATTAAATTTACAAACACTATTTACAGTTTTAATCACAAACCTGGTAGGGGTGTTGGACAGAGTTCTTTTTAAAAAGCGACCTAAAATAAAATGTGTGTGTTCTTTTTTTTTTTTTTTACTGTTCTTTATTTTTTTAAAAAAATAAAATAGGAGTCCATAGGCGCATCCTCTTCCGAGAGGAGGAGGGTACCGTGTGGTCCGGCCCTGGGGGAGGGGGTGCCCACCAGGCGAGGCCGCTTCACACGGTGGTCTCGCCATGCCGGCTGTTGGTGAGACGCGTGTAAAACTTCCTCCAGGAGTGCAGCGTCTTGCCGGACCAGATCCAGAAGCCCGACGTGATGCCCACGATGAGCGTCATGAGGTATTTGATCATGTAGACTGTGAAGTCGGGCGACATGCGCGGCGTGTAGTGGGCCGGGCACGGGATGGCCAGGCTCTTGCAGTGCTGGCTGACCCACGAGCGCTCCCAGTGCTCACGAAAGGCCTGCTCATAGAAGTAGCAGGCGATGACGATGGTGGCCGGTACCGTGTAGAGCACCGAGAAGACGCCGATGCGCACCATGAGCCTCTCCAGCTTCTCCGTCTTGGTGCCATCGTGCTTCATGATGGTGCGGATGCGGAAGAGTGACACGAAGCCGGCCAACAAGAAGGATGTGCCGATGAACAGGTACACGAAGAGCGGCGCCAGCACGAAGCCCCGCAGCGGGTCCAGGCTGTTGAGGCCCACGAAGCACACGCCGCTCAGCAGGTCGCCGTCGATCTGGCCCATGGCCAGGATGGTGATGGTTTTGACGGCTGGCACGGCCCAGGCGGCCAGGTGGAAGTACTGCGAATTGGCCTCGATGGCCTCGTGGCCCCACTTCATACCGGCTGCCAGGAACCAGGTGAGGGACAGAATCACCCACCAGATGGAGCTGGCCATGCTGAAGAAGTACAGCATCATGAAGAGTATAGTGCAGCCCTCTTTCTTAGTGCCCTGCACCACTGTGCGGTAACCATCTTCAGAGAAGCGCTCGTTGCACACCACGCGCTCCTGGAGCACGAAGCCCGCGATGTAGGCCACCGACACCATGGTGTAGCAGCCCGACAGAAAGATGATGGGCCGCTCTGGGTAGCGAAAGCGCTGCATGTCCACTAAGTAGGTGGTGACGGTGAAAAACGTGGAAGCGCAGCACAGCACCGACCAGGTAAGGATCCAGAGACGGGCAAAACGCGTCTCCTCCTGCGAGAAGAACATGGAGCCGTCGGGTCGTGCGGGCTCGCATGGCGCTGCACAATCGCGTTCACCCAGAAACTTATAGCTGAGATAGGATGGCACTTTGAGGACGCGGGGACAGTGGAAAGGGTGCTCCAGAGTGGCGTAGCGCGGGGGCGCGCCACCACCGCCAGGGCCGCCCGGGGTGCCACCCGCGCCGGGCTGCAGCCCGGAGGGTGGCGCGGTGGTGAGTAGCGCAGGAGCTCCGTCCTCGGAGTGGTTCTGGCCCACGCAGATCTGCTCCGCGCCGTGACGCGGGAAATGCTCGCAGCGGAGGCGCTCGGGCCACTGGAAGCCGAACTTGTTCATGAGAGCCTCGCAGCCTTGGCGCGCGCGCTCGCAGATGGAGCGGCACGGCGGGATGGCCTGCTCCAGCACCGTGCACACCGGAGCGTACATGGAGCACAGGAAGAAACGCAGCTCGGGCGAGCACTGCACCTTCACCAGCGGGTAGAACTGGTGCACCTCCAGGCCCGCGTCCTCCTGGTTCGTGTGGCCAAGAAGGTTGGGCATAATGGTCTGGTTGTAGGCGATGTCCGTGCACAGCGGGATGGAGATGGGCTGGCAGAAGCCGTGGTCCGGGATGGAGATGCCCTTCTCCCCGTGAAACTGGGCCGGCCCGGCGGCCGGCAGCAGCAGCAGTGGCAGCAGCAAGCGGGGCAGGGCGCTGCGGGCCCGCATGCTGGCCGCCGCCCCCCACTCGGCTCCTGGGCGCCCCCCAGCCCCCGCCCCCAACCCCGAGACCGCGCGCCTTCCCCGCTGTCGCCTAGCTGCCCGGCCGCCTCCCGCGCCTCTCTGCAAACTTTGCTCGCGGCCGCAGAGTTGGGGAGGCCGGGCGGGGGAGGGGGCGGCGCACCCGCCTGCTGGCTCGCCGCGGTCGGACTGAGTGGTCGAAGTCGCCGCGCACCGGTGCCCTCACTCCTCTTCCTCCTCCTCTAGCCTCTGGGCTTCCCCTCTCCCCACCCTCCTCTACCCAGCGACTTCTTTGTGCCTCCTTCAGCCCTCACCTCGGCCTCTCCGATCCCAATTAGTCGGTTTCAAGGGGGCCCCCGCTGGCGGCCCCGCCCTCTCCTCACCCCCCTCCCTTCAAAGGGATCCTTGAAACCGCCCCGTCGAGCTTTGCACCGTCCCAAAATGTGCTCTCGGCCAATCAGATTTAAACTCGAGGACCAGCCCCGAGGGCTGGATTGGTCGACCGCAACATAATGAGATCAGAAACCAGATGCCAAGAAAACTCTACCCCCCTCCTTTTGCTTTTTTAAAGAGACAAGCTATTATTATATTAGGGGCTGTTTGCACAATCCGAGATTTCTTCGGAGTCGCCGGGACGAGGTCCGGAGACACGTTTTCCCAGGGTGGCGTCCGAACCGGCAGCTCTAGCCTGATCTGTAGTCCTGGAGCCCAGGCGCTCTGAGGTACTCGAGCTCTTTGCTCACGGCCCCTCCTCTCCTCAACCTCCCCCACTTTCTCAGTACCATTTATAAAATCAAGTGAAAAAAATCTCAGGTTAAAAAAATATATAAATGTAAATGTGTGTGTTAAAAGCGCGTAAGCAAACAGTTTGCAAAGACTTCTCTTCAAACCCCTCTCATACAGTGGAGGTAAAAGTGTCACTTCACCCTAAAAAAGGACCCCGAGAAGTTTCCTTGCCCCTCCCCCTTCATACACCCTTAAGTAACCCTCTGAAAAATTGAGAGGCTGTCTCTTTAAGGGGCTCTTAAAGGGGCCGGGACTCCGGGGTGTAATTGCCCCATAGCGAGCACAAAGGAGCCCATTATAGTTCTTTGTGTTCGGTGGCACCTCAAAGTGAGAAAATTCAGGAACTCGGAGGCCAGGCTTCAGGGCTGGGGCGGGGGCGGGGGGGGGTGAGGTGAAGGAGAAAGGCCCAGAGTTGAGGTTTCAATCCACCCCCCTTCCGAGGAAAATCTTAATTATGCAAAGTAAAGTTTAGTTGCCATAAGGAGGAGGTCTTAATGGAAAGTTAATGGCGGGGGTGATGGGCAGTTTCGAGAGAAGAAACCTCTTTAGGTCTGACGAATGTTTTGGGGAATTTGGCTTCTCCCTCCCCATCCCTGCTCCGCCTCCTAAAAGCTTCCAGATTTGATCTCCTGGGAGAAAAGGGAGTTTTACCAAACTTTAAGTGATTCCACACCCGAAAGATGGTGTGTGTGGCGAGGGAGGAGGCTGGGGGAGGTTGTGGTAGAGAATTTCTCCTGTCCAATTCTCACCTGGCCGAGGGGTGGGGTGGCCCGTAGACCAACACCCCCCACCCTCACGCCACCCCCGCCAAACACACTAGGCTTGTAAATTTGAGGTCTGGAGAGGGAAGGGAATTGCACGGGAATCTGTGTCTGGTACTGGGTGATGGATCAATTATTTCTGTTGTCTCTCTGGAGAGAGACAGGAGGAGACTTAAAAAGAAAGAAGATTGTCTAGAAAGCCGCTTTTGCTTCTCAGTACAGGCCGAATCCTTCCAGCTCGGGAAGCTGCTTCCTGCTCAGATCTGGGATTGGGCTGCATACAGAAACCGCAAAACAGCAATTTAAGGAGAAAAGAGTATATGATGAACCTGGGCTTCCCAGGGTTGAAAAGAGGTGTTCCCCTGCACCCCCACCCCGACTAGGGGAATGAATGTAAATTTTCAGCAGCTCACACCTGTGATCCCAGAAGGCGAAGCTGAGGCAGGAGAATTACCAGAAGTTCCAGGCCAGCCTCAGGGGCAGTGGCAGTATGAGAATGAAAGAAGAGAAACAAACAAACATATTTAAGTTCTTTACCATCTGAAAGTGCTCCTTATTGGAATTTTTTTTTTTTTTTTTTTGGTTAGACAGGGCCTCATGGTATATAATCCTGGCTGACCTAAAACTCTATGTAGACCAGGCTGGCTTCAAACTCACAGAGCTCTGCGTTCTAAATGTGCTGAGATTAAAGGCATGTATCAACACCCTCAGCATCTTTAGTGGAGTCCTAAATATGATCTCTTTTCCCTCTTTCAAAGAAGAAAGTGTTGTGGGGCTGGAAAGACGCTCAGTGGTTAAGAACACTGGCTCCTGTTTCAGAGGACCTGCATGGCAGTCCCAGAACCCACAGCCTCTATAACTCCAATCAGACGCCCTCTTCTGGCCTCCCTTGGTACTACATGAACGTGATATACCTATATACTGGCAAAATACCTGTGTACATAAAATAAACAAATCAATAAATCCCGTGTGGTGTGCCCTCCTCCCCCAGGCCTTCCACACACTGGGGTTTCTTACTTTAAGACCAACTGCAGGGGCTGAGAGGAAAAGGCTATGTCCTTGTTGTTACCCAGCCTGGTCTCAGACTCATTTCACAGTGTGAACCATGGACGGACAACTCCAGGACGTGCCAATGTTCTGTAGGGCTGCTGAGACAACTCTGTGAGTAAAGGCCTTCCTGCCAAACCTGATGATTGGAGGTCAGTCCTAGGACCCACACAGAAAAAGAGAACTGAATGCCGCAAGCTGTGCTCAGACCTCCACATGCATGTGCCTACATGCAAAATAATTAGATATGATTTTTAACAGTTAAAAATGGGTCTGGTGGTGGCAACTCACGCTCTTAATATCAGCACTTAGAAGGCAGAGGCAGGCGGATCTCTGAGTTTGAGGCCATCCTGGTCTAGAGAATGAGTTCCAGAACAGCCAGGGATACACAGAGTAACTCTGAATTAAAACAAATAAATAATAGCTGGGCAGTGGTAGTGCACGCTTTTAATCCCAGCACTTGGGAGGCAGAGGCAGGAGGATCTCTGTGAGTTTAAGGCCAACCTGGTCTACAAGAGCTAGTTCCAGGACAGGCTCCAAAGCTACAGAGAAACCCTTTCTCAAAAAGCCAAAAATAAAATAAAAATAAATAAATAAACAAAAAAATTAAGGTGCTGGAGAGATGGCTCAATAGTTAAGAGCACTTATTCTTGTTGAGGACCCATCTCAATTCCCAGCACCCACATTCTGCTTCACAACCATCTCTAAGCTCAATTCCAGGGGTTCTGACACCCCTTCTAACCTTAGCAACCACCAGACATGCAAAGGGCGCACAGACATACGTGTAGGCAAGACACACATTCACATAAAACTGAAAAGTCTCAAAAGAGAGCCAGGCATGGTGGCTTGTGTTCTTAATCCCTGCACTTGAGAGGAGGGGGCAGAGGATCTCCATGACTTTGAGGCCAGCAAGAGAAGATAGTGAGCTCCTGTTTCAAAAAAACAAAAAATAAAATCAAGTTGGCCTGGATATAATTTGCTGTTGCTGGGGACTGAATTTATGGTCTTTCATATTCTAGGCAAGTGCTCTACCTCTAAGATACATTCCTAGTCCTGTCTTTTTTTAAAATAGTTTATTTATTTTTATTTTACATGCATTTATGTTTTGCCTAAATGTGTGAGGGTGGCAGATACCTTGGACTCACAGATACAGACAGTTGTGAGCTGCCATGTGGGTGCTGGGGATTGAACCAGGGTCCCTTGGAAGAGTAGCCAGTGCTCTTAACCTCTGAGCCATCTCTCCAGTCCCCCCCCCCAGCCCTGTTTTTCATTTATATCTGTGCATGTGTACAGTTTTTATTAATTTTGTATGTTTGTTTCACTTTGATCAGGTCTGCCTCTGCCTCCTGAGTGCCACCACACCAAGCTATTTTATTAAAGACTTATTTCTTTACACTTTATATGGATGAGGTTTTATTTATTTTATTTTATTTTTTTGGTTTTTTTTGAGACAGGATTTCTTAGGGTAGCTTTGGAGCAGATGTTAGTGTGGACCAGCTCATCATGGGCCATCCATGGGCTCTATAGGCAGATGAATTCTTTTTTTTTTTAATATTTATTTATTTTTTTATTATGTATACAATATTCTGTCTGTGTGCATACCTGCAGGCCAGAAGAGGGCACCAGACCCTATTACAGACTGTTGTGAGCCACCATGTGGTTGCTGGAAATTGAACTCAGGACCTTTGGAAGAGCAGGCAATGCTCTTCAGCACTGAGCCATCTCTCAAGCCCTAGGCAGATGAATTCTGAAGCCCAGTGCCCAGTGGAAGGGCACTAGCCTCGAATGGGGAGCTGTGAGCGAGACCAAGAGCATCCAGAGAACACCGAATGGGAAAGCTAAAAGCTGTCCGAGATGCCAACTGTTAAGAGCCAAGCAGGGAGACTGAGGAAGAATGAGGCCAGGCCGGATTCTAGACAACAAGAGAATGCCACGGGGCTTGTTTTTCCTGATCCCAGTTCAGAAGTTTTATTTACCTTGCTTCCGTTGTGAGATGGCATGTAGCCCTCCCTTGACCTAGTGCTGAGCTAAAAGCTTGGTTAATATGCATTGCTGTTTCTTATATTACATTTATTTATTTGCTTTGTAGATGCAAGGGCCACTCTGCCCATGCAGAAATCAGAGGACAAGCTCTGGGAATCCTGTCTGTTTTTTTCACCGTGTGACTTCCCAAGATCGAACTCAAGTCATTTAGGCTTGGTAGCAAGCGCCTTCAACTGCCTTGCCGGGAGCTGTTTCTGTTGTTTTTATTCCAACAAATTATGGGGCGCCTGTCTTATATAAAGCAGATAGCCTAAGTCAGAGCTGGGATGGCGCATACCTGTGCCACTAGCACTTGGAGGCAGAAGCATCAGGAGTTCAAGAGCAGCCTCAACTACACAGCAAGCTGAAGGCTAGCCTGGGTCATGTGACCTTGTTTCAAAAATTAAAAAATAAAAAGTCCAAGTATGGTGGCACATGCCTTTAATCCCAGAGG
Organism: Alexandromys fortis; assembly: GCF_014885135.2. Lineage (NCBI taxonomy): Eukaryota > Metazoa > Chordata > Mammalia > Rodentia > Cricetidae > Alexandromys > Alexandromys fortis. The sequence continues at coordinate 14,576,468 of NW_026067974.1, read as the reverse complement.
GTTGGATATCTCTGAGACTGGAGACTAGCCTGACCTACAAAGCAAGTTCCAGGCCTTAACTTAAATAAAGTTTTTTAAAAAGAGAGAGAATTCTAGTTGATGTTAGGGAGGCTGTGAGAATACTGTGTTTAAAGCCTCCCAGACACACTTAAAGGCTGGTGTGTCACACACACTGAGCGAATGACAGCCTGCTCGTGATATCCTGCACACCACAGGCATGCTCAAAAGACAGCAGAGAACCAGCGTCCAGCTAAAGAAATCTGAGGGCGCTGCCTAGGGCTCCAGCCTTAGGACAGCTGTCCAAGTACTTACCTTACCCGCCCCTTTTCCCCCCAACCCTGCTCCTTCTTCTTAGAGAAGCCGGCTTCTCTCCCTCTCTCTGCTTTGTCTACAGAACCCCTAGGGGATCATGCCTGGTGCGGGGTGCTCCTAAGGGAACTGCCTCTTCTCCAGGAAGCCCTGGCAGAGGGCGAGCCCCACCTTGTCTCTTCCATAACGGGTAAGTGTTCTTCCTTCCCAAGGCATTATTGTCCTTCCGCCCTGAAGAGGGAGGGATTGTTGGCATCTGTCTGGGGAATATGAGAAGAGAACAAAAAAGAAAATATAATTTCAGATTCTTTCCAATCCTTGAAGATTTTATTCTTTAATCAAAAATACTCTGTTCTTGGGCTGGATGTGGGAGAGCATAGCTTTAATCCCAGCATTTGGGAGGCAGAGGCAAGCAGGGGTCTGCAAGTTCAAGGCCAGCCTGGTCTACACAGTGTGTTCTAGTCTAGCTAGTCTAGTCTACACAGTGAGACTCTGTCTCAAAAACAACAACAAAACACACACACACACACGTCTTCTTGGGCCCAGAGACTCAGATGGGGCTAGAAAGATAGCTCAGTGGTTAAGGGCACTGGCTGCTTTTCCAGAGGACCCAGGTTCAATTCCCAGAACCCACAGAGCAGCTCACAGCTGCCTGTCATGCAATGCCAGCTCGGCTGGAAGAGTGTTGGTCTAGCATGCACAGACCTGTGAGTGGTGATCATGCCTGTAGCCCCACAGTTAGAAAGCCAATGGAAAAGGATCAATGGAAGTCAGCCTCATCTACATATGGAGTCGAGGTTATCTGAGTCTCCCTAAGACCCAGGGGCTGGAGAGATGGCTCCCTGGTTGAGCTTTTCCAGAGGTCTCAGAGTTTACTTCTCTGACATCTCCACAGGCAGGCAGATAAATAAAATTAATTAAAAGATCCTGCCCAAAAAAAGCAAAAAAAAAAAAAAAAAGATAAAGCCAGAAACCTGCATTAGATTAACCAAAGACCTAGGATTCTGGGACCTCTGCTTCCTGGCCTCCCAAGTCCTCTGCGCCTGTCACCTCAGCAATGCCGAAATCCAAGGCTGTTCAGTTAGCTCCTTCATCTTTCCAGCACCTACACCAATGTTTCTGGAAGGCAAAATGGGCTTTAAAAGGATTAAACAGATATTACAGAGAATCTATTAATTAAGGGCTTTAATTAGTCCAGGCCTTAGGTTGAGCAGAAACAAGCGTGGGTGGCTCAGGGCAGACTGGGCAAAGCGAGGCACCGAAATCCATTCTGAGTTTAACGAGTGAAGTTCTTGAACTGACTCTGCTTTTTACCTGGAAGAAATTAGGGTTCGTAGGATGAATGGATCAAGTATTGTCGCCTAGAACCTTCTAGAACTTAACACCAAGAAGGCAAGAAAGGGAAGCCTGAATTATAGGTTGTAGGTGTGGAGGGGCTGTGAGGGAAATGTGTGGGTACCCGTTACGAAGGTTGGCTTTACTCTCGGGGCTCCCCTAGGTTCCGGTCACTAGCTTCCATTTGGGAGGGGGTTTCTCCTCCTCTCCATCCTCTCTCCCAGGATTCCTCGCCTTTGCCTCAAGGCAGGGGGTCACCTTGCCCCCTCCCCTTGCTGCTCGCTCTTTCCTGTAACTTAAGCTGTTGTTGGGAATTGGAGGAGCGGGGCGGGTTTGAGAGGAGGCCCCACTGCTTTTCAGGGTGGAATTGAAACTCCGGAGCTGGGCTTGTGGGGGAACACAGAGGGGGAGGGGGGAGGGAAATCAAAGCGGCGGCTGCAGCTCCATCTGGGAAACCAACTTTGATTTACTAGCAGGGACCTGGCTCTCTCACCACCCCCACCGTCCCCACTCTCCCCCCTCCTCCCCCCGACTCGGCTTTGTGGGGATAACTGGGGGGGGGGGGATGGGGAACCGGCTTCTCCCAACTTGAAAACCAGCTCTTGTGGTGGGAGGACCCTCCAGCGGGAGCAGACTTAAGCAATGCTGGACGTCTTGTCCAGCTGCAGACTCTTAAGTGGGCCCAGAGTCTCAGGAACTAGGGAGGGTGTACCCTTGGAGAAAGCAAAGGCCTCACTCAGCCCCGGAAGATTCATGCCTGCTCTGGCTGAGCCAATTCCCAGTCTGAGATGCGAGACTAGGGGACACTAAAGTGGGGAGCTGCGGATACTTTCTGTTATTTATCTATGACCTAGGATCCCTTTAAATTGATGGTAAGAACCTATAATATAAGAGGATATCTGGGGGCTGGAGAGGTGGCTCAGCAGTTAAGAGCACTTGGGTTCAGTTCCCAGCACCATCACGGCAGCTCACTCCTGTAACTCCAGTTCCAGGGCTTCTGACCCCTCACACAGACACACATGCAGGCAGAACACCAAATGAAGACATCTGAGAAATAAAATGTAAAATACTATTTAAGGGGGCATGAGGACCTGAGTTTGGGTCCCCACACATGTGTAAAAAGCCAGATGCAGCCCTGGGGCTAAGGAAGGGCTGAAGGGGTTCTTGCTGGTCAGCCAGTCCAGCTGAATTTGCTAGCTCTTGGTTCAATGAGAAATCCTTTCTCAAAAATTCAGGAGGCTGAGTTGGGTACTTAGGACCCCACATGGTGAAAGGATAAACTAACTCCTGCAAGGATCCTCTGCCTCCACTTGGGGCTCATGCACACAATTTTTTTTTTAAAAAAACTTATTTATTTTGAGGCAGGGTCCCTCTACATATCCCTGACTGTCCTGGAACTTGCTCTAAAATCCAGGCTGGCCTTGAACTCAGAGATCTGCCTGCCTCTGTCTCTCAAGGGCCAGGACTAAGGGCACGTGTCACCACATCTGGGTTCAAAAAAATTGTAAATGTAATTTTTGATGGACTTTAAAATATTCTTATTGCAGTTATTTATTCTTTGGGGGGTACATGCGTTCCTGGGGAAATGTGAATAAATGTCTACTCGCTCCAGGCAAATGGCAAATAAACCAAAGTTATGTACAGCACCAAGGTCCAACTTGGTAAACCAATGAGTACTATGGTGGTTACTTACAAAAGTATGGGTGAAAGATTACAGGAGCAGAAATAACTTAAAGACAGTCACGTCACCAAAAGCCCAAGCCAGCATGGGTAACAGTCACAAAAACTTGGAGCCAAGTGCTCACTGTACAGTTTTGAAGGCAGCTTGGTAGATTGGAGAGTCTCCTCCAGGCAGGGCAGTTATTCTCAGAATGTTTCTAAGCAGTTTTGATTGCTTATATAACTCCAGAGAAGGAAAGGGCCATTGAATCTGGTCAGTTTCAGGGACTTCCTAAAACTTCTGAGTTGTTTCCTTGCTTAGTTTCCAGGGACTTCCTGCAGGATGGCGTGTTTTACCTAGGAGGAAACTGCCACACGACACCACAGCAGGCAGCAGGCCTGTGCAGGTCAGAGGAAAACTTACAGGAGTTGTCTTTTCCACACCATGTGGTACTGGGGGTCAAACTCAGGAGGTGAGGTTTGACAGCAGATGCATTTGCCTGCTGAGCCCAGAAAGCTTTGTAAAATACATAAATAAGGAGTAGAGCTATTGAGGAAGACACTGGACACCCACCTCTGTCTCCCGCGTGCATGCACACACATGCACATGACCATGTGTTGCACAGACACTGACTAGAAGGCAGCTCACACCCAATACTGACGTGCATATCCACCACACAATACATGCACCACAAATATCTCATCAAATTCTCTGTGCTTAAGTTCCGTGTGAACCGAGGAGGGTGCTGGCTTCCAGTGGTGACTCAAGGCCCTTTGCAGTGGAACTGTTAACCCCTCTCTCGCTTGTGACCCCACACCCACCCTCCTCTCGTCACATCCTTAAGCCGCTCAGGGTTTAAGACGCTCTCTAGCTCAGGCCCTCCAGTAGAAATGGGATCCTGAAGATGCCCGACCTCAGCATCAGAGTGGAAAGAAGACAGTGAGTCATAGCTTGAGGGGATGCCATGCTGTTGGCTTGCTGCTCCAGCTGGGTATTCATCCTCAGTGGGATGAGATGGGATTAATCCCAAGACTCTTGGGTTCTAGGCAGAGCCTTCACCTCACCAGTATTTCTTTTTTAGGTTCAGTATCCAACAAAGGACTAATTGAGCATGTGCTCAACACAAATAGAACTATTCTTTCTGAGATAGGGTCTCATAGAGACTGGACAGCCCTCAAACTCACTATATAGCCAAGGACAGCCTTGAATTTCTCACTTTCCTGCCTTCATCTCCCAAATGCTATGATCTGTAGGCATGTGCCACCATGTGCAGGTCAAATAGAAACTTTTTAGAGCCGAAGTATCAGAAGTAGGGTCAGCCGGGCAGTGATGGCACACACCTTTAATCCCAGCACTCGGGAGGCAGAGGCAGGTGAGTTCAAGGCCAGTCTGGTCTACAGAGCTAGTTCTAAAACAATCAAGGCTATACAAAAAAAAAAAAAAAAAAAAACCTCCTACGGCCTACAAATATCAAAATCATGGATTGGATTGAAAGGAGGGGATTGGAAGCCCATTTCTTGGCCTTGCCTACTAATCCAAATTTATGATCTCCAAATAACTCTGATGCACACTCTAGACCTATCGGCTTCCCTCTTGACGGAGGCCCAGTCCAGCTCTGTTCTACACTGTTCAAGGCCGGTCAACAACTAGCAACAATGTGTCCTTTTAGCATTCAGTTTAGCCACATTTCACCATTCGAGTGGGCAAAACCTACTGGCCCTAGCATCTCTCCCTGCAGAGGTTGGAAGACAACAGCCTCATCTCCTAGTCCCTTATTGCATGGGTTCCAGATCTCAAACACATTTGAAGGTGACAAAGAGAATCTACGCAGTCCCATGCCAGTCCCAGTACGACGCTGAACATCTGGAGGTCCCAGTCACCTAGTCAAACTCCCATGGCTCTTTTGCTGATTCTCCACATATCAAAGGCCTTCTGTTTGACAATCTTTGGATAACTCATTAATGTAGAATAAAATTCTGGTCCTGGAAAGGCTCCCAAAACCTTGCAGCCATAATATAATGCAAAAATGCATTCCGTCCAACTTCAAAAGTCCCCATAGTTGCAGGGCAATGGTGGCACACGCCTTTAATCCTAGCACTCAGGAGGCAGACTCGGGCAGATCTTTGTGAGTTTGAGGCCAGCCTGGTCAACAAGAGCTAGTTCCATGACAGGCCCCAAAGCTGCAGAAAAACCCTGTGGGCAGGCAGGGCAGGGGGGGGGTGGGGAGGGCGGGGGGGGGGGGGGGGGGGGGGGGGGGGGGGGGGGGGGGGGGGGGAGAAAGTCCACAAAGTCTATTAACAGCCTCAAACTTACTTAAAAGTTTCTTCAGAGATTCATGCACTCTCTGAACTGTAATCCCCTATAAAATCAAAATCAAAAAGCAGATCGCATACTTCCTACATATAGCGGCACAGGTTATACATCACCATTCCAAAATATTGGGGAGGGAGCTAGACCAAACACTGGGAGGAAATGCTGAACCAAAGCAAGATCAAAAACCCGCAGGGCAAATCCAAACTCTACACCTCCATGTCTGGTGTCAAAATGCTCTTCAGATCTCCAACTCCTTTCGCTTTGTTGACTGCAACATACTTCCTTCTCTTGGGCTGGTTCTGCCACTGTTCCCACGGCTCTGGCATCTCCAACATCTTTGGGGTATCCAAGGCAATCCAGGCTTCAGCTTCACAGCTTCATAAATGACCTCTCTAGGCCTCCCTTCAGGGACACCCTTAACCCATGCCTGGCCACGGCAGGTTTTTTTAGTCACAGAGGCAAATTCCACAGTCCCTTTCTTCTGTCCTTAACTCCAGAACCATGTGGCCAAAGCTGCCAGGTTCTGCTGCTTACTAGGGCTGGAACATGGTCACCTCGTTCAATTACATCTTCACCAAAGTTCTCTTTTTAGGTTTCCTTCACTACCTAAGCTTGGCTATCCAGAAACTGGATCTATTGACTAAGCTGGCCTCAAATTCAGAAATCCACCAGCCTCTGTCTTGTGAGTGACGGCACCGAAGGCATGCACCACTGCATGCTGCATCAAGCTTTTATTTAGTTCCTTTTCAGAAGCTGAAAACAGCTGGGGGGGATCTTGCCCTGATAGCACCACTCCCGTTATTCCATTTCTTAATCCGTTCATCTCTTTGAACACAGGACCTAGCTCCATTCTATTTCCTGGCGCCCCTTCTCACTATAAATCTTTTTTTGTTTTGTTTTTTGAGACAGGGCTTCTCTGTAGCTTTGGTGCCTGTCCCAGAACTAGCTCTTGTAGACCAGGCTGGCCTTGAACTCCCAGAGACCCGCCTGCCTCTGCCTCCCGAGTGCTGGGATTTAAGGCGTGCACCATCACCACCCGGCCCACAACAGAGTCTATACTAGGCTCTTTAGAGATTTCCTCTGCCAATGGAATTAATCCAAATCTCTTCACTTTCACCTCGGGCACACTCTTTGGACAAGGGCAAAAAATAGACACTTTCTTCACCAAAATATCCCAAGAATAATCTCTGATATAGGATTTTTCATGACAATGAGACACTCTGCTCCTGGCAGCACCAATCTACTTCAAGAAGAAGATGGGCATCGAAGAGGATCCTTATGGAGTTTGATAGCCATTTGGGCAAGAAACTGCTCTTGCCTGGACTATTGCATACACTGGACATAGAGAACCCACAGAGAGAGGACTGCTGAACTTGCCTAGAGGTGAGATGATCTTTCGGGGTTCCTGATTCATGAGAGAGTCTGCAAGACATTCTTCAGGACAAGCAGATAGTGACTGCCTTTGAAATTTCCTGCTTTGTGGAAATGTCTGCTG
>NW_026067974.1:14565555-14568511 GCF_014885135.2 Alexandromys fortis | reverse complement strand
GCCGCTCCTATTTCAACAAATCTCTAGGCAACATACTAAAAATTCTTCTCTGGAACCTCTTGAGCCAGCCTCCCACTGTTAAAATCAATCTCAGCACCACTGTCTTCTATGCTCCTACTAGTGTGGCCCATTAAACAGTGCTTAAAGCATTCCACTGCTAAGCAGGGCGATGGTGGCGCACGCCTTTAATCCCAGCACTCGGGAGGCAGAGGCAGGCGGATCTCTGTGAGTTCGAGACCTGCCTGGTCTACAGAGCTAGTTCCAGGACAGGCTCCAAAGCCACAGAGAAACCCTGTCTCAAAAAACAAAAACAAAACAAAACAAAAAAAAAAAACCACGTGTAAAGCATTCCACTGCTTTCCTAACCTAAAGTACCAAAGTCTAAATCCTCCAAGGGAAAGCATGGCCCAGCCTATCGCAGCTTCTGTACCGGCTTCTGTCTTAGGGTTTCCATTGCTGTGAAGAGACCAGAGACCATGACCATGGTAACTTTTATTTTGCGTTGTTTTGTTTTTGCTTGTTTTTTTAATTATTTGTTTTTATTTGATGTGCATTGGTGTTTTGCCTGCATGTTTGTCTGTGTGAGGATGTCAGATTCCCAGGAGCTGGAGTTACACACAGTTATGAGCTGCCATGTGTGTACTGGGAAATGAACCCAGCTCCTCTTAAAGAGCAGCCAGTACTCTTAACTACTTAAATTGTAATAGCGAGTTAGTAATAAGCCTGAGCTATTGGCCAAACAATTAAAATTAATATAAGCCTCTGTATGGTATTTGAAAGCAGCTGCCAGGACAGGAAAACACTTAGGAGGCAGAGGCATGTGAACTCTGTGAGTCTGAGGCCAGCCTTGTCTACATACTGAGTTTCAGGACAGCCAGAGCTGTTACACAGAGAAACCTTGTCTGGAAAAACAAGACAAGAGGGCTTCTCCTTCTCCTGTTCTGGGGTACTAGCTCTTGGTCACTGTAATTGCTATTTACCCTAGTGGTCAGCCCACCTTCCTATTGCTAGATCTGTCCCCTATGGCACCCACAAGATCCTGAGTTTTTCTCTGTAATCCTATCTCTTAACCATTTAGAAATGGACCAGTCTCACCGACAGCATTCCAGTTTCTCGCACATGTTGTATACTGAAACCATCAATAGCAGAGGAGAATTCAGTGTCCAGCTGCCCCAGGCTGGCAACAGACAGACCCCTTCCAACCAGCTGGATGGGCCTCACTCTGTTCTCCACACACTAAGGGAGACGGAGCCTTTTCTCTTTCTCTCTGCAATGGATCCTAGTGCTCCTTTCGAACACAACAAATGGGAGCGCGTTCACCAGATTCCTGGCTGGTAGCCCGAAAAATGACTAAATCGCTCTGAGAACATGGAAGCTAACAATCATGCCATCACTCTGTGGTGAGGCAGTCACCAACACACACATGGTCCACGCACAACACACACATGGTCCATGCATGACTCCTATTTAGAACTGAATGGGTAGCCTGGAGGTGGTGGCGCACACCTTTAATCCCAGCACTCAGGAGGCAGAGGCAGGTGGATCTCTGTGAATTCAAGGCCTGGAGAATGAATTCCAGGATAATCAGGGCTATACAGAGAGACCCTGTCTCAAAAACAAAACAAAACAGCAACAACAGCAGCAAAATAGAATTGAGTCATTAAGCCCCAATGATTCCTATGGGGGCATGCAAACAGGAGGAAGACGGGTATTCCTATAGACATCACTCCCCCCAACCACGGGTGTCATTTTCCATTCTCATATATATTGCTCTCTGGAAGTGTCCAGTGCCAAACACCTCATAGCCATTCCACCTTAGACTGACCTCTCAGTGGATAATTAATCCTTCAGATTTTTACCCAAGGGATCCATGGGACTTCTCTGTCAGGACTAATCAGATATGGATATCATCCAATTAAATCTTTATTTACATTCACGGTTAGCCTAAATGCAACAGGCTTCTTTTCCTTGTACTTTCTCTATCTAATGCTACTCACCTGCTGGTGGGGTCCACGTACTGTAGCAAATGCCTTCACCAATACATTGCCCATAAAGCTTCGGGCTTCCTTTCTTTTTAAGGACTTATTATTATTATTATTATTATTATTATTATTATTATTATTATTATCTGTATATGTTTTGCTTGCATCTGTGTGCACCACATGTGTGCCCCATTCCTGAGGAAGTCAGAAGAGAGCATCAGATCCTCTGGAACTGGTGTACAGATGGTTCTGAGCCATCTTGTGGGTACTGGGCTCTGAACCCAGGTCCTCTGCAGGAACAGTAAGTGCTCTTACCTACTGAGCCATCTCTCCAACCCCAAAGCTTTTGATTTTTCCTTCATCAAAAGACTGTTCTAACTTTGATTCCTTTAGATTCTAACTGGATTTCCTAACTTAGATTCCTTAGATTCTCTCCCATAAAACCACACTGGAAATGTGATCGATCTCCGGCCTTCTCTAGCCTGTCTTTAAATCCATAATGATGGCTTGGTTCATCCTTAAGAATTTCTTCTTGCCTTCCAGTTTCGCTCCACTGTCATTTCAATCAAATACTCGCAGTCCACCTGGGCCTCCCATTCAGACTGCTGGAGCTCAACAACAGAGCCGTAGTTCATTGGCCAGTGTGGTCCTTCCTGGGGTAGGTCACACAGCAATACAATGGAGACATTAATCTTCTTCCTCAAAAGGTTGAGCAGGTCAGACAAAGTGATCGCGTCTCTTGATGGACACTCAGTCCTCGCCTGCACTGTTTGTTTTCTCTCCATTCCCTGGGTCAGGGAGAAGCAGTGGGAAAGGGGTGCCTCCCAGGGAAAGGAGCAGGTATGAGGACCTCTGAGCCTCGAGGTAAATGGGAAGGGGGCCCAGGGGTTTCAGGTTTTCTCCCCTCCAGGGCCAGGTCACCCTGATAACTTCTGAGGAATTCTGTGGTCTGGGGGTGGCAGGGTAGAAAGACA
>NW_026067974.1:14560596-14565320 GCF_014885135.2 Alexandromys fortis | reverse complement strand
AAACACAACAAAAAAAAAAAAAAAAAAAAAAAAAAAAAAAAAAAAAGAAGAACTTTGTGGTTTTCAATCTGGGGGATTGATGGGATAGGATGTGGCTTCTTTGAAGCTGGGACTGAACCCAATCACTCTCCAGGCGATTCCTCTTTTGCTCATTCTCCTTCCCAATGCATCCTAGCATCCCCTGGGGATGGGGCGGGGACTCAAGAGGAAGCAAAGGAGAAGATCTCAGCCCTGAGTGTTGCCCCTATATTGGGAGAGACCTTAAAGGGGCAGGGGCCTCTGGCTACCAACGGTGCAGGCAGGTCCTAGGGTCCTACGCGTGGCTGGGGGGTCAGCTGATGAAAACACAGATAGATCCCTCTTCCCGAGGCAGCTGGTGCGCCAAGGATGCTCCTCCCCACCACGGCCCTTCCCTTAGAGAGCCTGCTGAGCCTGGAACGAACGGAATCTGAACTACAAACAGACTTCTTGGCTGCCTCCCCAAGCTCTCTCCAACCACTCCTAGGCTGCAGGCTTCCAGGCAAGGCTGAAAGGGGGTAGGTGGGCAGACCCCACACACAGACCCTGGAGAACGGGGTGCAGGAGATGAGGGGGGAGACTGGACAAGCACACTTTTTCTTTTAAGATCCAGTTAGCCTGGAACTTACCCCCATAGTCCAGGCTGACCTTCAATTCTTGGCAATCCTCCTGCCTCAGCTTTCTCAGATCCTAGAATTATAGATGTAAGCCAGTACTTCTAGCTTGAAAAAAAAATCATATTTTCCAAATCAAAACCTTTCCAAGTCGACTTGCTGGAGTCATGGGATTAGGGATTTGAAACCAAGCTCACTCTAGAATGATCCAGGCTGCCAAGCCTCCATCCATCCCAGGGTGACAAGCAAACCTGAGCCCTTAGCCCTTGCCTTTCCTCTGCTTGGCTCTGTTCTCACAAGGGCCGAGCTCTCCTGCTGCTATCTAGGCAGCATTACAGACCGTGAATGCCCTGGGTAGTCTGGGAGACTCAGGAGAAATGGAGAGGGGTCTCTAAAGGGACAGATGGCACAGAGCCAGAGGCCACTCCTGCCTGCCACACTTCCCTAGACCTCAGCATCCTGCCCACCATCTCTGTAGCCTCCTATCTACGTCACCTGAACGATGTGGAACTGTGGAGCAATTTAGCCAGGGCTGTACGTGCCCCCAGACACCCAGGCAGTGTACTAGAAGGGTGACCCCAGGAGAGGACCAGGGAACAAGAGAGTAGAGGTTTCCTGCCAGGAGCAGGAAACTGCCTGAGGCAAGATGACCTCTTCCCAAGGGCAGCTCTCTCCAGCTTGTACAACACAGCTCCTGCCAAGGGTGGTATAGAAAGGCACAGAGCCCACAGCAGGCTGGGGAAGGACATTGAAAAGGCAGCTTAAGGGCTTCCTGCTGGGTGAGATGGATTAGGGGCCTGTGGGGAGTGAGTCCAGCCGCAAGAAAGGCCCTGGCCTGGTGCCAGAGCCCCTTGGCCAAAGCCGCTCTGAGACTTAGAAGCCCTGGGTATCTGGCAGCCTGGAAGTCAGTATCTTCCACCAGGCTGAGTGGCCCAGACAGGGTGACATATGGAGACGAGGTGACAGGCCACAGAGCACAAAAATTGAGGAAGGAATGGGGGCTCTGCTTGTGTGAACTAGAGGACCTCTTGCAGGGAAAGAAACGACCTTCCAGTGATCTTATCCGAGTCCCCCTGAGACCTTGAACTACCTTCGTCCTCCAGAGCGGCTTCACCCCGAGCTCTGTTTCTCTAGTCTGTAAAATGGGAGCGCTGAGGCCACACTGGCAGTAAGGTAAATAGTGGAATCACGTTTTGTTTTAGTTTGTTTTGAGACATGGTCTCTCTGTGTAGACCAGACTGGCCTGGAACTCGCTATGTAGACCAGGCAGGCTTTGAACTCACAGGGATTCTTAAAACATTTAGCATATGTTTCTTGCTTGATATTGTTTATACTTGTTGTAACTCTAATTTTTATACTTGATATCTGTTCTTATTGTATATAGTTTTGTATTGGGTTTGAAACTCATATTTAGACAAAAGGGGGAGGTGATGGAGCACCTCCTTTAGCCAATGGCCTTTGAGAGGCTGGACCAGGTGGGGCGTGGCTTTGGGTATCAAAAAAGCCAGTGGGACCGCCCTCTCACTCTCTTCCTGCTTGCCACACCTGGATGTCGGGCTCTGTTTCTGTTTCCTCGTTGTGACCCCTGAGTTTCCTTTTTAAGAAAAACACCTTGGTATACCATATTAGGAACTACTTTATTCACGCCCCCCCCCCACGCGTTCCCCTCCAGAAATCCGCTTGTCTCTACTTCCTGAAGTCTAGGATTAAAGGCGTGCTCCACTATACCTGGTTATATGTGGCGCCGGGGATCAAACTCTGCACGCTAGGCAAGCATTGACCAACTGAGCTATACTGCCAGCCTAATTCTGATGATCAACTTTTCTGTCTTCACAAGACTCTCTCTGTGCAGCCCTGGTTGGCCTGGAACTCAGCAGAGACCCTCCTTCCTCCACCTCCTGAGTACTGGACCACTCTTTCCGCAAATTTAAAAGTGCATGGCCCAGAGCTCTAACTGGGAGATGAGGAAGGAGGTTTCCAAGTTAGAGGTTATATAGTGATACCCTAACTCAGAACAAAAATCAATCTACCAAAGCTAGGTTATGTGGTATGTGCCTCTAATCCCAGAATTCAGGAGGCAAAGGCAGGCGCATCTCTGTAAATTTGAGGCCAGTCTGGTCTACATAGTGAGTCTGAGGACAACCAGAGCTACATAGGGATACCCTGTCTCGAAGAAAGAAAAAAAAATATATATATATATATATATCAATCCATCAGTCGTGTGGCCCCAGGGATCAGAAGCATCAGTATTGTTATTATTTTGAGGCTAGATTCTTATTAAGTTGCCCAAGCAGGCGGCTATCTCTGGGTCACGTGATCCTCTTGCCCCATTCCTCATCTGGAACTACTTGAGAGCAGCCCAAGGCCTGTGTTTGAGCAAAGGTATCTCCTCTGATAGGCTGTTAGGAAGCAGGCTAATATCCTCACATCCTCAACCCTGTGGAGGGAGGGTTCACTCAGCAGGTGAGAAAAGGGTCAGGCAACCAGAGTAGACGTAGGCGACCACTGAGGACATCCTTAGGAAAGACGAGACTTCAATGCTGGGTCCTCCAAGCTCAGGATGTGCCCGGATCAGAGCTGCCCTGTCTCCCAACTCACTGGGCCAGCCCCTTTCTTTGTGCTCAGTTCTTTCCCACACCCCAGCAAGGGGGGTGCTAGGATCCCAGGCCCACCCCCTCCTGCTGGGCAGCACCCCATCAATCCCCACATAAAAAGCTCGAGAGCGGACAAGGAGGTGGGGACGTTCTCACTCCGAGGAGGCCTCGGCACCCTTCTCCCTTTCTGGGGAACAAGAAACTTGCCAAAGGCTTGGGCCCCTTCCCCAGCCCCTGGCCCCAGCCCTGGCTCCCCCAGACAAAAAGCTGCTTTGCATGAGAAGAACGGGCTGGCCTGGCCTTACCCGGGCACTCAAAGAGGCGGTAGCCCCTGTCAGCCCGGGCTGCCCCTTCCCCCACGCCGAGGCCTCGTTTAGTTGCAATTAGCAATTCTTTGCATACGCCCCTCGAGACTGGAGGGACGCGGGTCCTCACCGCCTGTACCCAGCCTTCAACCTTCCGGGAGGGATACTCCTGCTCCTCTCTCCTTGAAGCCTCTCCTCTCGTCCCGGCCCTGTCCTAGCTGGGCACCGAGCTGCCTAGGAGTCCTCCGAAGAAGGAAGCACATTAGAGAAGCCAAATCAAGAAATCTAAGGGGTGGCGGGGGAGAGGGGGGAGACTGGGGTTGCGCAAGCTGGAAGACCCATCACAAACCCACCCTGCTGCGACTCTCCTCCCTTCCTAAGCCATGCCCTCTCCAAAGCAAGCCTAACTTTTGGACGGCATAGAAGAACGACCAAAGGAAAAGAGGTTTTAGTAAGAGATCCAGTGGTGAGGGGGTTGGTAGGAGGTAAGGTGGGAGTGGCAGAGACGGGGCTGCATGCGGGGTGAATCAGGGGCTCCGTTCTCCCGACAGCTCGACAGCTTGACCGTCTCTCATTTCCAAGAACTTCCGTGTATGGCACACCTAAGAGTTTTTCCAGAGACCAGAGAGGGCGTGGCAGGGTGGGACCAGGCTTGGAGGAAGAAAAGAAAGTGATAGGAACCCGGGTCTTCTTTCAATCTAAAAGGATGAGAGCGAGGGAAGGAACTGTCTCTCCAGAGAGGACTCCAAGCCTTTGACCCACATTATTCCCAGGGTCTACCCTTCCAAGTTTCTGCTACGTTTTTCTTGTCTCCGCTAGGGGGAGCCCTCGGTTCAGTGGAAACTTCTCTGGCCTGGAGGAGGCGCCTATAGCCACAGGGCCTTACTTTTCTCCTTGGACCGAGAAGAAATGTCCCACTGGGAGAGGAGATCCTGTGATCTTGCTGGGTAATAAAGGGGTGTGACAAGGCAGTGGGGCTGTGAGGCCACGCCACAGGTGGCAGCAGGCAGGGGGCCATGAGGGCCATCCGGTTCCAGGCAGGGAGCTGCTTGGTGGGTGAGAGACAGATAGGCACGCCATGCTGAGTGAGGTTGGATATTTATTTAATGGGTTATGGAAGGGAAGGGGAGAAGAAAGAAACAGAGAGAGAGAGAAAGAGAGAGAGAGAGAGAGAGAGAGAGAGAGAGAGAGAG
>NW_026067974.1:14556270-14560336 GCF_014885135.2 Alexandromys fortis | reverse complement strand
ACAATAAAGAATTGAGATGTCAGATTCTCAAGACTGCTTCCTGCTTATTTGTTGGCATCATTTTGTGGAGGGGGGGACCTGAAAAAGCTGGGTGCTGGTCACATCATAGCGTAGTTGGTCTCTTTGCTCCTGACCCGTGTTTGTGGTATGGAAATGTCTGGTGTCTCTTACACCTGTTTAAGGTATTGGCAGAACAGAGGACAGAGTTAAGTTTAGGAAAAAAAAATTTTAGGACCAGGGAATTGAGAGGGGTGTATCTGACCTATTTAGGGTGGATCCTTCAATTTGGCTCCCTGGAACTCACAAGAATTCTTTGGGTTTGCGAAAATATATCTTTTTTTAAAGATTTATTTATTATGTATACAACATTCTGCCTCCATGTATGCCCGCATGCCAGAAGAGGACACAGATCTCATTACAGACGGTTGTGAGCCACCATGTGATTGCTGGAAATTGAACTCAGGACCTCTGGAAGAGCAGCCAGTACTCTTAACCACTGAGCCATCTCTCCAGCCCCTGAAAATATAACTCTTAAACTGCAGCATATTTACATCAGAATGACGTGACAGATACTTTTGCACAATGAAAAGTATCTTTAAGACTATGAAAGGCAGCATGAGAGAGAAATTTGATAACTTGTATTTGTCCTCACACCTTTATAACTTGCAGGTACATACCTTAATAACTTGTATTTTGCTGAAATTTGTTTGGTGAGGTTGTCCTTTTAAACTGACAAAACCTCTTGGCTGTTAAACTGTATCAGAGATCTTTGAGAAGGATAGAATTTTACTTGAGTTATTGATTAAAAAACGACAGAGAACTTACTTGGTTGGCACCTAGAACTAATCCTCAGAGTCCTCCATGGTCTCTGAGGGTCGTGTTTGCCTTTTGCTGTTTAGCGCAGGGCCTGCCAGGCTCCAGAAGATCCTGTGGGCTAAGAAATCTGCAGAAAGACAAGCCTACCTTGACCTGAGCAGCTAGGCTGTCAGTTCCAGCGATGCTTTCCACTGTCTGGTGATCTTCCGTTTAGATGAAAGGCAGTTTTATCCAGTGGTCAGCGCTTGGCAGTTGAAGCAAATTGTGGATGGACATTGTTCTGTGCCCATTTGTCTTCTGTCTTCTTTGAAGGAAGTATAGTGCTGCCGCTAGGAGCCAAACGGTCTCTTTTTGTTATGAAAAAGTCCTTTAATAATTAAATATTTAAATGCCATATTCCCCAGATCTCTGAGCAGTTGAGGGCTGTTTATCAGGTGTAACTACAGTATAGAATCTGCCTGGAGAGTTGGGTCCAAGATTGACTGTACTGGTTCTCAACTTAACAGGTCAAGCAGGGTTGGACTAAATATAAAGTATTTTTGTAAGAGACTTGAAAGTAAATACCAGTTAAAACATGAGACTTATTGTTTTTATAGTTTGGAATGAGATGCAATGAACAGACAATTATAACATTTAACAGCAAACATAGGCGCATTTAAATTACATGTATGAACACGCATACACAGAATGAACAGGAATTGGGTGAAGTGGATGTTCTTGGTGGGCCCTACCAAAGGCATGCCACTGTGCAAAACACACAGGCAACAGAGTCAGCAAGAGGAATTTAAAAACAAACACATAAGTAAACTGGGGTACCAGGCAGGGTATGCCTCAGTAAAGAAAGATGGTGGGACTTGGTCACCTGACCTGGCTCTCAGTTAAGATGGCAGAAAGGTCACAGGCAGAGGTGAGGAAAACCACGGGAAGGGAAGAAAGGCCTGCTGGGGCTAAAGTCCTAGGGTGCAGTGAAGCCTCTGCTCCTTCCTCCAAAATCTGCCCCAGAAGCTGGCAATATCCATGCCTCAGAAGGCCTCAGTCCTCTGTGATCCTTCAGTTTGCTGAGAACTTGGGGGGGGGGGTGTCTCTGGACTTGTGAAGCCTTCATGACCACCTAACTCCCCCTGAAGGAAGGAATTTAATGGGGGTCAAGTGTTGGGAGTTTGGGGCAGGAAGCAGTGTCAGACTGTAGGAAATTCTGGAGAGCCTCCTCCCTAGGTCCCTCCTGGAAGCGCTCCCTCCCCGCACCCCCAGCAAGTGCCTTCTCCTCAGGCTGGAAGAAGGACCTGAGAAGAGACACCTGAGCAAAGGGAGGAGGCCGGTGCTGGGATTCACTGGCCTTTCAATTCCTCCCTTACCTCGTCTTGCCCCAGCCTACCCCTTCCAGACCTGGGACTCCTGGAGTCAAGGCCCCTGCCTCAGCCTGTGCTAGCCTCACTAGGTGCCGGAGCCTGCTGCTGCCTTTGCCCTCTTTCTTTCCGGCTTTGCCCTGCTTCCCTCGGCTCTTCTCCCCAGAACCATATTTGGACTTGGAGAACTCCCTGGGACCGGCCACAGCAGCATCACCTCCCCCTCCCCCGGGGTTCTCTCCTCAGGAAGCAGACCACATTCTCTGCTCTCTATGTCAGGGTTGCCCCAGATCTTCCTCCCCACAGATTCCACACTAAAGGATTCAACCAATCAAGATCTAAAACATTATGAGGGGAAAAAAAGGTGTGTGTCTACATTAAACATCTTTTTTTATTCCTTCTTATTATTTCATAAACCATAACAATTATTCACATGACACAAGACAGAAGGGATTGTTAGTTTCCAAGAAGATGCGTACAGGCTGTACCCAAATACCATATCATTTTATATAAAGGATTTCATCACCTGAATATTTTGGTACCCTATGGTTACTGGAAGCAGCTCTTCTGGACACCAGGGGAGGCCCATATTTGAATTATCCTGTCTGTCTGCATTGCGCAGACAGCTCCCAGAGCAACTCTGACTCACAGAGAAAGAATCTGAGTCACCCGTGATATTTAAAATATCCTAGTAGCCACATATTTGAACAGGAAAAAAATTAAAACAAGTGAAATTAATCCTAATAATATTTAATTCAGTGATCGAAATTATTTCCATGTGTAATAAATATAACTGGTGCTAAGTTTGCTTTCTTTTTTCTTTTCTTTCAAATTGTCTTTGGAATTAGCTTGCGCTTTCAGTGCATCTCAGTTTGGTACAGTCGCGTGTTTACGACTCATCTGCCACCAGTGGTTACGATATCGGACAGCCACTGGGTGTGCAGGTGCACGCCATTCGATCCCCCAGTACTGGGGAGGCAGAGACAGGCAAATCTCTGCGAGTTCAAGGCCAGCCTGTGTTACTTAAATAGTTCCAGGCCAACCAGGGCCATATGGTGAGAGCCTGTCTCCAACAACAACAAAAGGTGCTGGGTAGTGGGGGTCATAAGATGGCAATTGGCACGCAAACCTAAGGACCTGAGTTCAATCCCTGGAACCCATGTAAAAGGCGGAAGGAGAGAACCGGCTGTACAAGTTGTCCTTTGACCTCCACTCACGTGCTGTGGCATGTATACACCTATGCACACGCATGACACACACGTGATAATAAGATTAAGAATTACAAAAATATGTTGAGCACCGTGTGGAGCTTGTTTGGTTCCAACAAAAAGTCGAGGTGATATCCCATTAAAAAAATTGTTGGCTGGTGGCGCATGCGTTTAATCCCAGCATTCAGGAGGCAGAGGCAGGTGGATTGAATCTCTGTGAGTTCCAGGCCAGCCTGTCTACAGAGAACGTTCCACGACAGCCTGGAATTGTTACACAGAGAAACTCTGTCTCAAAAAAACAAAACAAAGGGGGGCTGGAGAGATGGCTCAGTGGTTAAGAGCATTGTCTGCTCTTCCAAAGCTCCTGAGTTCAAATCCCAGCAACCATCTGTAATGAGGTCTGGTGCCCTCTTCTGGACTGTAGGCATACATGCAGACAGAATATTGTATACATAATATATTTAAAAAAAAACAGCACTGGATTAGTTTAAAAAACAAACAAAAAATTGTTATTCCAGAGGACCCTGGTTCCATTCTCCTAATCAGCACGTGACTCCAGTTCCAGGGAATCCAGTGTCCTCTTCTGGCCTCCACGAACACTGAAAACACATTGTGGACAAACAAAATATTCATACATGTAAAATACTTTTTATTAAAAAAAAATCACTGGGCTGGTGAGATGGTTCAGTGGGTGAA
>NW_026067974.1:14469643-14554382 GCF_014885135.2 Alexandromys fortis | reverse complement strand
GAGACCAGCCTGGTCTACAGAGTGAGTTCCAGGCTCTAAAACTACACAGAGAAACCCTATCTCAGGAAAAAAATAAAAAATAAAAGTGTTTTCCTTTGAAAATAACCTTGTCACTGTGTGACCTTAGACCTGTCCCGTAACTCCTCTCCCCTCACCAGTCTCTGGGCCTGAAACCTCTGAGTCATTGAGAGGACGAAGTCAAGTGCTTGCCACTCTGTGTGTGTCCAATAAAGGTTAATTCTCTTTGCAAGTTGGTAATCTTGGTCCCAAACAACTGTCTGCAGAAGAATTGAGAGAAGCGATCTTTTGTCTTCCGGCAGAGCGAAGCGAGAGTAGTCTCGACAGTGTGTGGATTTTGTTTGGAGGAGCTGGACTGGGATAAAGATGGCTGCGGGTGGCCAGAAGGCTAAGAAGAGGTTGTTGCTGTGGAATTTGGAACAGTAAAAGAACAGCATAAAGCCGATGATTCACTACTGGAACGAAGCTTCTAGGATTTAAAAAAAAGGGGCGGGGGGGGGGGATCCAGAGGGCTAAGAACTTGAGCCATTTCATCGCAGAGCAAGCGAGGGTGATGTTCACACTGCAGCAAGCTGCGTGACTGCTGTGAGGTTTGCTGAGTGCTTGGAGAAAGGCGTTAGTTGGGACAAAGGGTCTGACGGGAGCGCAGCCAAAACGCCCCAGTGGGTACCCTCCCTCCCGCCCTCCCTCCACACGCCTTGCTAAGGGGGTCGAGGGCGGGGAGAGAATTGCATTTTGAGGTCACAGCGCCCTCTGCTGGACCACGGCTCTAGCGGGCAGCAGCAAGCGTGACCCTACCGGGTGACTTGAGAAGTGGGTGAGCTGAGGTTCAGTCAATACGTGGTTTCTTCCCATTCCACTCACTTAGGAAGATCGCGTTCTTAGAATCTTTTAGTAAAAATGCAGTAAGTAATAGCCGGGCATGGTGATGCACGCCTGTGACCCCCAGGGAGGCAGGAGGCTACATTGTGAAGAGACCTCCAAAAAAAAAAAAAGTATATAAAATGAGCAATCCATAAAATTTGTTCATCAGTTTGTTACCTTTTGTTTACTCACAGTTGGTGTAAATAAATACATGTTAGAGGCAGGCAGATTTCTGTGAGTTTGAGGCCAGCGTGGTCTGCACAGCGCGATCTACGACAAGCTCCAAACTACTGAGAAATCCTGTCTCAAAAATACACACACACACACACACACACACACACACACATGAAATAAATGCCTGCTGTGTGACATGCACCCTTCCCTCACAGCACTTTGGAATTATGGTGCTGTAAGTTAAAAACAAACAATCGAAGCTGAGCCAGGCAGTGGTGACACATGCCTTTAATCCCAGCACTCGGGAGGCAGGGGTAAGTGGATCTCTGTGAGTTCGAGGCCAGCCTGGTCTACAAGAGCTAGTTCCAGGACAGGCTCCAAAGCTACAGAGAAACCCTGTCTTAAAAAACCAAAAACCAAACAACAACAACAACAATCGAAGCTGAAACCAGGTACTATCAATTTTTTACATCCAGGAAACTGAGGGACATATTTAGGTCACCTGCCTAAAGTCACACAACTAGAAGAGCCAGAATAGACTGAGCAGTATTGAACCACCCAGGAGGGACTTACTGTTTCTTTAAAATGTTCACACCTGGTCCAGCAAGATGGATCTCGGTGATGAAGGGAGTGGACTCCTGAACCCGTCCGCCACACTTACACTGTGGTATGTGGGTGCCTGAAATCAAACTCATGCATCATATATACATGCTGCATGGTGAGAAATAAAATTTCTAGAAAGGTTAAAAATATATTTAAGGGACCTAAGAGATGGCTCAGCATGTAAAGGAGCCTTTGGCTAAACCTAATGACCTGAGTTCAATCTCCAGCACCCAGTTGTTGGAGGGAATTCTCAAAACAGCTGTGAAAACTAGCTCCTGAATGTTGTCCTCTGACCTCCACATATGTGCCTGCCTACATACATGAAATATATATGTATATATATAGATATATATGAATCTACACACACACATACACACACACATATTTAAGCCCATTCTCTCTTACTGGAGGTAGGGTGGATCCTGCCCCATCCCGTCCATGTCTGTCTGTCCCCTATCCCTATCCCCGACCCCACAAGACAGGGTTTCTCTGTATAATAGCCCTGGCTGTTCTAGAACATTGTTTTTTTTTTTATTACATTGTGTGTGTGTCTGTGTCTGTGTGTGTTGGTGTTTGTGTTGGTGTGTTTGTGTCTGTGTGTGTCTGTGTGTTGGGGTGTGTGTGTCTGTGTGTGTTGGTGTGTGTGTGAGTTGGGGTGTGTGTGTCTGTGTGTATTGGTGTGTGTGTTGGTGTGTGTGTCTATGTGTGTTGGTGTGTGTGTCTGTGTGT
This sequence comes from Alexandromys fortis, assembly GCF_014885135.2. Taxonomy (NCBI): domain Eukaryota; kingdom Metazoa; phylum Chordata; class Mammalia; order Rodentia; family Cricetidae; genus Alexandromys; species Alexandromys fortis. Next base: position 14,551,994 of record NW_026067974.1, on the reverse strand, counting down.
GTTGGTGTGTGTGTATCTGTGTGTATGTGTGTTGGTTTGTGTGTGTGTCTGTGTGTGTTGATATGTGTGTGTCTGTGTGTATTGGTGTGTGTGTTGGTGTGTGTCTGTGTGTTGGTGTGATGCTCTCCCAGATCAGCCACTGAGCTGCTAACCACCCAGCCATTTATCGGGCCCCAAGCTTCTCTCTTAATAAGTGAGATTCTAAGGGTAGCACTGGAGGTTCCTTGGGTGGGATTATACTCGGGTACAAGATTGTACAAGGAGTTACGGACACAGTCTTTTTTCTGCAAATGGCTTTGGTGAGATTCTTAGAGAACTGAGGGCTCACAGCTGAGAAAGGAGAAGGACATTAAACAAACATTTTTAGTTTTGGCTTTGAGACAGGGTCTCTCTATGTAGTCACTGCTTTCCTAGTACTCTATAGTAGAGGAGGTTGGCCTTGAACTCACAGAGATCCACCTGCCTCTGCCTCCCAAGTGCTGGGATTAAAGGTGTGAGCCACCAGGCCTGGCTGGCATTAGGTAAACATTAATAAACTGGAATTCTTCATTCACAGCCCCTGAGAGGCTTCAATTGGACTCTGGAGTGAGGGACTATTCTGCTTTTCCAAGTCACCATAATTCCTAGTATTTTTATGCTGCCTTAGACCACCCTGTAGGAGAGTGTGGGTCTCAGACAGTGATAGCTCAGTGATGGGCAGGACCACACCTTGGCCAGAACTGCTTTGTTATACAGACCGCTTGCCCTCCATCTAAACTTAAAGCATGCCAGAACCAGGACGGCAGACTTGGCAGGTGTTGGATCTCTTTGTTCCTCTTCCAGTGTGACCACATTAAATTTGTCTCCCTCTTTTTCTTCTAACTGATTTGTCTCTGTGGTCAGTGTGATAATGACCAAACCTAGCTTGTTGTTATCAGAAGAAGGTTCCAGATGAATATGTAATGTGTTCTTACTTTTTCCTGGAAAAGTAACGAGGAGGCCACAGGAGGTGATGGGTGCCCAGGATAGACCTTCTTGTAGCTATCAGTACTGTGTCCAAGGAGCCTGTGTGATGTGGGAGTGTCATATATCAATCTGTTGATTTCATTGGTTAAGCATTAAAGGAACTCCTTGGCCCTGATAGGTTAAAAGATAGATGGGAGGAGGAAACAGAATAGAATTCTGGGCAGAAGAGGAAGTGAGGTCAGACTCTGCTCTGCTCCCAGAGAGACTCTGCTCTCCGGAGCACAGACACCATGCTCCACTCTCCCAGGATGGACAGAGGCTAGACTCTTCCCGGTAAGTGCACCTTGGGGTGCTTACACACATCATTAGAAATGGGCTAGTCCAGGTGCGAGAATTAGCCTGTAAGGGCTAGAGTTCAGGGGCCAAGCAGTTCTTAAATGAATACAGTTTGTGTGTTGTTATTTCGGGCATGAGCTAGCCAAGCGGCCGGGGTGTTGGGGACGCAGCCCCGCCGCCGCTCCTATTTCAACACCTGTGCTGGCTAATTCTTCTTTCTTTCATTTTTTGGGGGGTGCGAGTCCAAAACAGGATGGCTCTGGCTGTCTTGGAACTCACTATATAGACCAGGCTGGCCTTGAACTCACAGAGATGCTTCTGCTTCTACCTCACCTGCTGGGATTAAAGGTGTGGGCCACCACTGTCAGGCTTTTTTTTTTTTTTTCCAATTTGACACAAGCTAGGGTCATCTGGGAAGAAGGACCCTCATTTGAGAAAATACCTCCATCACGTTAGTCCATAGGAAAGACTGTGGGGGCGTTTTCTTGATGATCGATGAGGGAAGGCCCAGCTTGCTGTGATGGTTCCACTCTGCACAGATGGTTCTGGGTTTTATAAGAAAGCAAGCTAAGCAAGCCATAGGGAGCAAGTCAGTAAACAGCACCTCTCAAAAGCCTCCACATCAGTTCCTGGCTCTAAGTTCCTGCCTTGAGTTCTTACCCTGACTTCCTTTCATGAAGAAAGCTGTAAACTGAAATGAACTCTTTCCTCCCCAAGTTGCTTTTGATGGTGGTGTTTATCACAGCAATAGAAACTCTTTAGAACCCTGTCTTGAAAAAAACAAACAAAAAAAAAAACCAGAGCCCCAGGGGCACAATGGGATATACCCGGCCTCAGAGGAGGGAACTTGAAATCACTGTCTCTTTTTCTGCTCACCACGATAAGAAAAAAAAAAAAAGTTTGAAGTTCATAGATATGTGAAATATTGTTACTCCTCTCTCTGCAAAATAGTATGAAAGTTGCCCTTTTGTTCTTTTGATTAAAAACTTTTTTAAAATGTGCATTGGTGTTTTGCCTGCATGTGTGTCCTTTTGAGGTGTCAGATGCCCTTGAGCTGGAGTTACAGACAGTTGTGAGCTGCCCTGTGTGGCCTGGGAATTGAACTGGGGTCCTCAGTAAGAGCAGCCAGTGCTCTTAACTGCTGAACCATCTCTCCAGCCCCTCAAAAAACAATCCAAAATTCTAAGTTCTTCCAAAATGTATTGCCCTTCAACTTTTTGTTTTGTTTTAGATGGGTTTTTCACTCTGTAGCCCAGGCTAGCCTGCCTGGAAGTTAATTTGTAGTTCAGGCTAGCTTCAGACTCACAGCAATCCTCTTGCCTCAGTGGCAAGATTATAGATATTTGCCACCACACTAGATTTACTCAGGTTCTACTTTCTTTTCTTTTATATGCATTTGTGTTTGACCTTCATGTATGTCTGTGTGAGTGTGTTGGAGCTCCTGGACCTGGAGTCACAGACAAGTTGAGAGCAGCCATCTGGGTGTTGGGAATCAAACCTGGATCCTCTGAAAGAGCAATCAGAGCTTTTATCTGTTGAGTCATCTCTCCTGTCCCAGGTTCTACTTTATTTTTAAAATTTTATTTATTTTAATTTAATATACATTGGTACATTTCCCTGCATGTATGTCTATGTGATCCCCCAGAACTGCAGTTACAGATGGATGTGAGCTGCCATGTGGGTGCAGGGAATTGAACCCAAGTCCTCTGGAAGAGCAACCACTGAGTCTTGGTCTATGTAGTGAGTTCCAGAAGAGTCAAACAGTGAGACTCTGTTTCAAAGGAAAAAAAAAAAACCACAACAACCTGGTCTATAAGAGCTAATTCCAGAACAGGCTCCAAAGCTACAGTGAAACCCTGTCTTGGGAGAAAAAAAGAAAAAAAAAAAAAAAGATAATGAAAATGGGCCTGGTGATGCTTGCCTAAGATCCTAGCATCGGGGAAGCTGAGGAATCTGAGGTCAGATGGGGTTAAAAGAGAACACAAGGCCAGTCTGGGCTACATAATGAGACTCTTGTCTCAGAAAAAACAAAAGCTCACAGTGTATCAATGTCAATCCAAAGAGGACTGAATATCAGCTGGCAGGAGTCGGCAGTACCACTGTGGTATCCTGAAGAGATCCCACTAACAACTGTAGGAGTGGCAGAATCTGAGCTCTTATTTACTTGCTGATTGAGACAAGGTCTTACTACACTTCTGAGGCTTTTCTGAAACTCTCTATGTAGCCCGACCTGGCCTCTGACTTGCTGTAATGCAACAGGCTTTTTTTTTTTGATGGGGGGGGGGACCAACTAGCTCTCAAATCATGACACAAAGACTTCTTATTAGTTATGAATGTTTGGTCTTATCTTTACTATTATTTTAATCTGCTTCTCTTTATCCCCATTTTGCCTTGGGGATTTTTGATCTTTCTTTCTGTACGTCTTACCTTCCTACTGGCTGCCTGGCGGCTGCCTGGCTTCTGGCCCTAGATGTGCCACTGTCTTTCTCCCTCATTCTCTATTCCTTCTCTCTTGAGCCCAGATTCCTACTTACACTCTCTGCCCACCAGCTCCGCCTGTCCTTCTCCTGCCTACCGATTGGCCATTCAGCTTTTTGTTAGACCATTCGGGTGCCTTAGGCAGGCAAGGTGAAAGAGCAACACATCTTTACGTAGTTAAACAAATGCAGCACACCTTTGCATCGCTGACTAAGGCAGCAGAAGCAAATGTAACACACCTTCACGTAGCTAAAGTGATATTCCGCAGCACAAATGTAGCGTATCTTTACATAGTTAAATATTCCACAACACTGTAATCCTCCTGTCTCAGCCTTCCTACTGGCTGAGACTCATCATTTTATAAGCATTGTTATAGTAAATGGTTCATACAAGAACCATCAGGGAATGACAAAAAACACCAGGTAAAATGTGGTTGAGGGGCTTGGTGTGTAGCTCAGTCAGTAGAGTGCTTGCCAGCATCACAGAGGCTCGAGTTTGGTTCCAAGCAAAACAGGTGTGGTAGAGTGTGCCTGTATTCCCAGATCTTGGGCAAGAAAATCGGAGGTTCAGTATAAACTCACTACATAATGAGTTGGAGGCTAGCCTGGCATAGATGAGACCCCATCTCAAAAACGGGGGATTGAGAGATGGCTCATCAGTTAAGAGCCCTGGCTCCTTCCTCCTGCAGAGAATTCCAGGTTCAATTCCCAGCCCCCACAGAGAGATTCACAGCTGTCTGCAGATTCAGGTCCATTGTATCTGACGCCTTCATCTGGCCTCCTCTGGCACCAGGCATGAACATGGTGCAGAGACATCTATGCAGGCAAAGCACCTCCACATATAAAATAAAAGTAGATAAATCTTTAAAATAAAATGTCACTGTCAGGGGAGACATGGTGCTGCATGCCTGTAATCCAGTTGAGCGAGGAGGGGGGGGGGGACACACCAGGAATTCAAGGTCATCCTCACTTACCTAGTGAATTTGATATCAAACTAGGCTACTGGAGAGCCTATTATAAAGCAAAAACATTAACATCAGGAAAGATAACCAAAGTCAACAGAATAAAAAAATTTTTTTTCAAGATTTCTCAGTAGCTTTGGAGACTGACCTGGAACTCACTCTGTAGACTGTTTACTGGCCTTGAACTCACGAAGACCCACCTGTCTCTGCCTCCCAATTATTGGGATTAAAGGTGTGTGCCACCACTACCTGGCCAGAATAAAATGTTTTAATTTACAAGCTGTTCTCTCTCTCTCTCTCTCTCTCCCCCCCCCCCTTCACTTTGATTTTATGTTAGGAGTGTTTGCAAGCATGTATGTCTGCATACTGCTGGGTAGCATTTTCCCCTAATTTAAGACCTTCAATCCTTCAGGGAAACTCAATCCAGGAGTAAACTGAGAAGCTTCAGAAAGTTCCTGAAACTAATGAGATTCACAGGACCGCTCCCTCCCCAAGCATATACAAGCAGTAAGGACTTGCCAATGAGGTGTATGCTAAGGCTGTGTCAGCTACCTAGAAAAGATTCAGACGTGGCAAACCACTTGGAAGAAGTAGGGACAAGCTGCGCTGCGGGCCAGTTGTGCAGTGTGCTCCAGGCCCCCACCTTTAGTGAGTTGTCACCCTTGCTGGGTGGGCTTTAAGGATGCAACTGTCTTTGAGTCATTTCTCCTTCTGTAAGTAACCCTAATAAAACTCATGTGTTTGCTGATTGGAGCTGAGTTGGACTTTGACGCTATCTGTACTTTGGTCTGTACTCAGTTCTTTATCTGGGGTAAATAGATGATTATTCTCCTGAGGAAGAAAGTCACACAATGTGTACCGCAGGGCTGCAGTGCCTCTGGAGGCCAGAAGAGGGCATCAGAGCCCCTGGAACGGGAAATACATGCCATGTGGTGCTGAGATGCCATGCGGAGTGCTGGGAACCAAACCTGGGCTCCTCTGTAAGACCAGAAAGTGTCCTTTACTGCTGAACCATCCAGCCTCCAGGATTTCTTCTTAGTCTTCAAATATTCATTCTGAATCGGTTTTCCAGAATGATGGATTTTCCATGGGGCAGGAACAAGAGAGATTTGACTCTCTGACTAGAATATTGGTGTGGTGATTTGAATAAAAACGGTTCCCATAGGCTCATATATTTGTACACTTAGTCCACAGTGAGTGGAACTGTTTGAAAGGATTAGAAGGATTAGGAGGTGTGACCTTGTCAGAGGGAATGTGTCACTGAGGGTGGCTTTGAGGTTTCAAAAACCCATGCCATGGCCTGGTCCAGTGTCAGTCCCAGCTTCTCTCTCTGGCTGCGGATCAGTATGTAGCTCTCAGCTACTGCTCCAGTGCCTCCCTGGATACTGCCATACTCCCTGCCCTGATGATAATGGCCTAAACTTTTGAAACTGTAAGGCAGCCCCCCCCTCCATTAAACACTTTCTAAAAGCTGCCTCGGCTGTGGTGTCTCTTTCCAGCCACAGAACGGTGGCTAAGACAGCTGGTTCTTCATCAGCTCCTCTCCTCTCAGCGAATTAGCTCCTTCTTGGTTCTGCTAGCATGTTAAGGTCCAGGATCTGGTTAGCATTGCTAGAGAAAGTCTCCAGCTGCTGTCTGAACTGAGAAAATGACTTAGGATCCAACTGCTCTCTAGACTGGCTTGGGCCTAGTCCTTGTGTGTTCAACTTTGCCCACAGCTGCACCTTCCCTGGTACCAGGAGCAGGCCCTTGAGGCCTGCTAGCCAGACCAGGGAGAGCTCCAGGTTTAATGAGAGACCGGGACTTAAAAAATAAGGGGGCTGGAGCTGGAGAGATGGCTCAGTTGTTAAGAGCACTGGTTGTTCTTCCAGAGGCCCTGAATTCAATTCCTGGCAACCATTTGGTGGCTCACAACCATCTATAATGAGATCCAGTGCCCTCTCCTGTCCTGCAGCTACACATAAAGCCACTGTATACATAATAAATAAATAAATCTTAAAAAAAAATAAAGTGGCGGGGGCTGGAGAGATGACTCAGTTGTTAAAAGCACTTGCCTTTATAGAAGACCAGGGTTCAAATTCCAGCACCCTCATGGTAGTTCACAACTACTTGTAACTCCAGTTCCAGGAAATCTGATGCCCTTTCGACTTCCCTAGACATCAAGAGCATACAAGGTACACATATATACGTACACACAGGTGAAACAGTCACACATAAAGTAAAATGAGTAAGTCTAATAAAATTAAATAAGCTCCCTGCTCCAGGAGAACATTAAGAAAATAGGAGCTGGAGAGATGGCTACGTAGTTAAAAGCTCTTCTCTTGTAGAGGGGTTCATTTCCAGCACCCACACGGTGGCTCATAACTGTCTGTAACTGTAGTTTCAGGGGATCCAACAGCTCATACATGAGCCCCAAACACATATGGAAGGAAGAATAAGAAAAAAAAAATCAAGTTCTTTGTAGACATGCAATGTTGTGAATTCCTTGTTATGTCTTGATTTACATAGTTTTAAGATAGGTTGTCCTTTTCATTAAAGCTTCCCCCTGCCCCACTGTTTCCCTTAGATTTTTTGGTTGTTTTTTGAGATGGGTTTCTCTGTGTAGCTTTAGAACCTATCCTGTAGACCAGGCTGGCTTCAAACCGCCTCTGCTTCCCGAGTGCTGAGATTAAAGGTGTGCGCCACCACCGCCCGGCCATCACTTAGATTTTGTTGAGGCAATGTCTTGTTTAGCCCAGGCTAGCTTCGAACTCCCCAAGCAGCTAAGGATGAGTTTGAACTCCAGATCTTGCTCAGCCTCAATCGTGGCTGTACCTAGTTTTTTAGTCTTTGACACTCGCTAATATTTACAATTGTTATCTGACTTCCTGCCCGGAATGGAAGCCCGATGAGAAGAGAGATTTTGTTTTCCTACGTCTCAAGTAATCCTATTATGTGTCAATTTAAAAAGTGCTCTCTCTGGACGTGGGAGGCGAGCCTCGGCTACCTAGCGAGCTGGAGTCCAGCCTGGGCTATACAGGAAACCCTGTCCAAAACCGACAAAAACACTTCAAGTCCTCTGGCTCGCTAAAGTCCTATCTCATGCTACTGTATACTATTATTTGCCAAATACCGGATGGGCTTGACCAGAAACAAGAGCAGAAGAAAGACCATTAAACACCAGTAAGTGAGCCAGCAGACACTCCCCAAAGCCCCCACGCCCTGCTCCGCTGATCTTTCCCTCCGGAAGCGCTTGGGGCGCTCCGGCGCGAGGGCGCCTGCGCGGCCCGCCAGGGTCGCTCCGGGCCGTGCGCGAAGCCGGGCGGTGATGAAGGTTCCGCCTCCAGGCCGGCAGAGCGCTTGCGCCTTCGTAATTCCCGTCAGGACGCGTTCTCGCTCCCTCCCTCCCTTTCTCCCTCCCTCCCTCCCAGCGGCCCCCCCCCTCCGCCAGCTGCGCGCGCCCGGTGGGCGTGGGAGGAGGCGTGGAAGCAGGGAGGGGGCGGGTGTCGCGGGAGGGAAGGAGCGAACCGGAGAGCCTCGTCCTGAGGAGGAGTGAAGGCGGCAAAATGGCGGACCGCTTCTCCCGCTTCAACGAGGACAGAGACTTTCAGGTAAACACGGGCGTCGCCGAGGACCCCCGCAGGGCTCGCGGCGGGCCCGGGGCCGCCTTCCTCCCGGCCTCTCGGCTCTCCGTCCCTCTGCGCTCTGCTCCGCCTTGCACACCGCCTCCCTTTTCCGCCGCTGATTTCTCCAGGGGCCTCCGAGCCCGAGATGAGGGAGGCCGCGTCTCCGGCTTCGCCCCCATTCGTTTCGCCCCTTCCGCGCGGGCTTCCTCCTAGGTGGCCCTGACTTTGGGCTCCCTGGCTGGGTGCTTTGTTGGGGCTGCGCTTTGCTTGGCTCGGGGGCCTGTGCAGGCGCCGGGCTGGCCCTCGGGACAGGGCTGGGCTGGGGAAGGCTTGCGGCCAGTGGTTTCCAGGCCAGGGCTTCCTAACCCTTGGCTTTTGCTTGTCCCGATCGTCTTGGGAATTTTCTCTCCTTTTTCCTCATTGTGATAAACAAACCCTTTGTCGTCTATCTAACACGTCCTCGCCCTGGAAAAGCGTACCCGTACTTATCAGACGCCTTTTTGTTTAGGCGAGCATTGAGCTTTCTCTGGGCATAAATACTGCTGTTGTTTTCAGGCCGTTAATTGGGCTTGGGAAACAGTAAGGTAATAGGACTGTGGACTGTGTAAACTTAACTTCGCATCCTACCAAGATTTGTGAGGAGTATAATAATGGCCTTTCTGAGCGTGAGATAACTCGTGCCTAAACCTTGATTTTTCTTTCCTCATCTGCAAATGTTGATCAGGAAAGGATGTCCTTGCGAAGGCAGGCCGGGGGGGGGGGGGAACCATGGCTGAATTAGGATAATTCGTCTTTTAGCTGTTGAAATTGTTACTGCAGAAATAATTGGAACTATAAAGGATTTAGTAGCCTTTGGCTGTTCTAGGTAAAATGAATGCATCCTCAGAGTCGCAAATCGCTGCATTCCTACCGCATCTCCTGGCAACAGCAATTTGGGTCAAGGGATGAGCCTCAGAACTCAAGTTTTCTCCCCCCCCCCCTTTAAATTATTCAAAGCAACACGGAAATACTGTAGCTCGGTGTCAGAAGGCAGTTTGAAGGGTTTAAATTCTTGGAGATGCTTGGGTTGGTAAATAGACAAAACAATTGAACAGTTTTAAGTCAACACTATTTGACAGTCCTGTGCGTAGAACGCCATGAGAAGTTTTGCAGCGCTAAGGAATTGGGGGGGTTGATGAAAAACCCTTGTGGTCATGTGCCCGCTGTGTAGGCCGCTGCACACAGCTCTCAAGGGGTTTTTAGAACGCGTCGCAGGTCCACAGAAGTTTGAGTAACCAGAAGTTTTTGTCTGTTTGTTTTAAATAGCAAACCCTATAGCAGGTGCAGAGCACATGAGCTTATTAATTTTATTAAATTGAAGTCTTTTAAAGAGACACACAAACTGATGATGAAAACCTTTGGATGCTTTTCAGAGAATTCAAGGTGACCTAATAAAATTGAAACCAGACAGTGCGGATAGTTAAAGTTTTGAGGAAAAAATGGTCCTCAACTATTTCAACAGGCTCAAACAGGATTTCGAGTGAAGATTTTGAGAACTGGATATCAGGATGTGAGTGCTGTCATTTAGAAACTAAGTGGGGACCCTGTTTGATGCTTTAGCTGAGTTAATAGAAAATCTAATTTTATGGGCCAATGAGATGGCTCAGGGGGTAAAAAAAAACCCTTGCCCCACAGGCCTGACAACCTCAGTTTGATCCCTGAAAGGTGGAAGGAGAGACTGACTCCAAGAAGATGTCTTCTGACCCCCGTGTGTTGTGTCCTCTCCTCTCACATAATATACACAAAAGATACTAATAAATTTAATTTAAAAAATCACAAAACACCTGATTTTAGATGGTTGAAAAAAGAAGAGGAAATTGAAAATAAGTTTTAAAAATAGTAGCTATGGAGGTGATTCAGGGACTTAAGGCATTTGCCATCAAGTCTCATGACCTGAGTTAGATTCTTGGGATCCACAAGTGGAAGGAAAGAACCAAATCAGCTCCTGAAAGTTGTCCCCTGATACTCCCATGAAGTAAATATAATTTTCAAAATCAAAATCTGACATGTCATAGTTCTTTGTTACCACATACATTTTTAGATGTCTTTTCTATACTTGCTCTGACATAACCCACTTAAAATTTTGAATGTCCTAGCATTTGCATAGAGAATATTGGAAATCGAAGAAAAAAATTTTGAAGCCATGTCTTACATATCCCACACAGCCTTAAATCTGCAATATAGCCAGAATGACCATCATTTGTGATTCCCTCCTGCCTCAGCAATGCTGGAATACAGGTGTTCTCTTCTACACCCAGAATTAATTTTTAAAATTTATTTTATGTATATGAATGCTCTATCTGCATTTACAACTTTATGCTAGAAGAGGGCATCAGATCCCACTAGAGATGGCTGTGAGCCATCATGTGGTTTCTGGGAATTGAACTCAGGACTTCTAGAAGAGCAGCCAGTGCTCTTAACCTTTGAGCCATCTCTCCAATTCCACACCCAGGTTTTGTGCGTGGTACTTAGGCAAGCACTTTACCCACTGAGCTAAATCACCAGTTTACAAATAGAATTCTTTTTATTTTTTAATCACTATTTATCTATTTATTTATGTTTGTGTGTATGTGTGTATATGTGTAGCAGGTGTATATGTGTAGCAGGTTCTCAACTACTTATTTAAATTCCCAGCCTCTTATGTAAATTATCATGCTATTATTTCTTTTAAAAAAAATCCTTTAAAAATACTTAAGGGTGGGCTGGAGAGATGGCTCAGAGGTTAAAAGTACTGGCTGTTCTTCTAGAGGTCCTGAGTTCAATTTCCAACAACCACATGGTGGCTCACAACCATCTGTAATGAGATCTCGTGTCCTCTTCTGGCCTGCAGGCAAACATGCAGGCAGAACACTGTATACGTAATAAATAAAATCTTATTAAAAAAATACTTAAGGGCAAAGGCAGATCAATCTTAAGTTTGAGGCCAGCCTGATCTACAGAACACAGAGAAACTCTGTCTTGAACCCCCCCAAAAAAAGCCAATCCCCCCCAGAAAACTAAGGACTGGGGATATAATAAACTCAGTGGTAGAGTACTTCCCTAATATGTGATGGGCCCTGGATTTGACCCTTGTTACTATTATTAACTACCATAGTACTAATAAAATGAGAATAGTCAGTATATTTATCTCTAGATGTTTTAATAAAAGAAAAAAACATTGATCTACTGTCAGTAATGTCCTTTGGTTTAAAGCCATTGAAGAGGGAATGAAACAGTAAGATGCTCTGTGAGTAAATGCAGCCTCCTTTGAAGGGTTTAAGGATTTGAGCATAATAGTGAAACTTTATATGTCTACCATTGGGAGGCAGAGGTAGGAAGATTGTGAGTTTGAGATCAACCAGGAATACATAACAAGACCCTGTCTAAAGAAAGAAGAAGAAGCCAGGCGGTGGTGGCGCACGCCTTTAGTCCCAGCACTTGGGAGGCAGAGACTGGTGGATCTTTGAATTCGAGGCCAGCCTGGTCTACAGAGGGAGTTCCAAGGACAGGCTCCAAAGCTACACAGAGAAAGCCTGTCTCAAACAAAACAAACAAATATATAGAAATTGGAAAAGCCAATCTCTATTTAAGCCCTATGATGTAGCGTGTATTAACCAAGTTACAGAACTGTCTATGCCGTAATTATTTCATTTAAATAATGAGACCAGGCTGGCCTCAAATTCACAGAGATCTGCCTGTCTCTGAGTGCTGGGATTAAAGGCGTGTGCCACTGCCTGGCACAATTTTTTTTTTTTTTTGTTAAAGAGATTTATTTATTATGTATATAGTATTCTGCCTGTATGTCAGAAGAGGGCACCAGATCTCACCACAGATGGTTGTGAGCCACCACGTGGTTGCTGGAAATTGAACTCAGGACCTCTGGAAGAGCAGCCAGGGCTCTTAACCTCTGAGCCATCCCTCTGGCCCCCAATTTTTATTTTTTAAAAATGTCTATATGATTTGTGAGAGGTTCATGTTTGTGAGTACAGTGTCTGTGGGAGCCAGAAGAGGACATCAGATCCTGTGAAGGTGGCCTTAGAGGCAGTTCTGAGCTGCCTCACATTGGGTGCTAGGAGCTAAATTTGCAAAAATTATATGTTCCTAACTACCAAGCCATCTCTCTAACTCCTAGATTGGCTTTTTAATTACATATTGGTGTGGTGGGGAGCGCATATGTGGGCATGACACAGTGCATATATATGGAAGAAAGATCAGATTGCTACTTTATAGAATTTTATGGAGTCAGTTATCTCCTTCCACCTTTCTAAGGACTTTTGGGATTGAACTTGGGTAATCAGGCTTTACCTGCTGAACCATCTTGTGCCTGACATTACTCCTGAACCTGTATTCAGTATCATCTTTTCCACTAGTGGTTTTATCTTCTTATTATTCATCTGCATTTATTTATTTATTTTAAAGATATGGGCTGATCACATTGCCCAGGCTGGCTTCAAATTTATTAGCTGATTCTCATTGAACTTATTGAACTCCCTCTCTACCTGACAAATGCTGGGATTATAGGCACGCACCACCATGCCAGTTGTACTGCAGTTCCTGATTGAACCTTGGGCCTTGTGTGCACAAGACTAATACTACCAGCTGAACCATATCTCTAGCCTGAATTTTATATTTTACGCAAGTGTAATTGAATCATCAGTTATGGAAGGTAGACTTATAGGTCATACAAATAATGTGACCTTTTAGACAGGCGATACAATTACTGTTCAGGTATGTATCTTTTCTTTCAAGGGTTTCTAGGAAGACTTCTGACTGTGATAAGTTCCACTGTCATAAAAGATACATTATAATATTTCAGGGTTTTTGTTTGTTTGTTTGTTTTGGTGTTTGACACTGGGTTTCTCTGTAGCTTTGGAGCCTGTCCTAGAACTCTCTGTAGACAAGGTCGGCCTCAAACTCCCTCCTGTCTCTGCTGGGATCAAAGGTGTGTGTTACCTCCGCCTGGCAGGATTTTTGTTGTTTTGTTTTGTTTCTCTCTCAGGGCCAGAGTCTCAGGTAGCTCAGATGCCTCAAATTTGCAATCCTCCTGCCTCTGCCACTAGAGCACTGGTGGTTTACAAATGGTAAGCATTCACCACTACGCCCAGCCCTCTTTATTTGACTTTCTATTTTGAGATGAGGTCTTACCAAATTTCCTAGGCTGGCCTTTAAATACTCTGTTGTCTAGGCGGCTCCTATTTGAATTTACAGTCCTTCTTACCCCAGGCTCCAAATTACTGGGATTGCAGGCCTGCACTACTAGGCCTGACTTTTTAGGTGGACAGTTGTGGGGACTGAGTTAAACTTGTAGCTTTTCAAAATGGCATTTTATTTCTAGAAACCTTTGTAATCTAGACTGACTTTTGTTTGTCTAATAGAGCTTTGATGACTCCTTTAGAATCTGACTACCGTTTCTGAGTGAGACATCACCTCTTTCTGCATTTACTAAATAAGACATTTGTTCATATAATTAATGAATTGTATATATAATTAATAAAAATATATAATGTAATTTATGCTAAGATAACATTTTGGGTTTCAGATTCATTAAAGTAAGTTTTAGCTGTACTTACTACGAAGCTGTAAAATCCTGTTAAGGTTAGCATTTTGTGGTTGTGCAGCTTTTAATGGTGATGCATCTAGATGCTAGAGAGGAAATACTCTTTAGTATTTATATCTGAGAGGACTGATGGATTTTGGTATGTGCATTAATGTTTAATGAAAAAAGATAACCATAGGTGTGCTCAGCTACAGAAACAAATACCTCTTTAAGTCAGGGCCTTACCTTTTAGTCTATCCTTATCTGAAACTCATAGTTCTCCCCAGGTATTGGGATTGCAAGCAGGCATGAGCCACCACATCTGGCTTAGGCTGTTTTTTTGTTTGTTTGTTTGTTTGTTTGTTTGTTGTTCCCTTTGAGACAGTGTTTCTCTGTGTAACAGGTCTGCTTGTCCTGATCTCACTTTGTAAAACACACTGGCCTTGAACTCACAGAGATCTGCCCCCTGAGTGTTGGGATTAAAGATTAATACCACCACAACCACTGGGTTGTTTTCAAGGTTTTTAGGGGCAGGGTTTCACTATGTAGTCTTGACTGGCCTGGAACTAACTCATTGAGATGTGCCTGCCTTTACGTCTAGTGGTGGATTAAAGGCCTGCATCACTAGGCTTGGTGATAATAATTTTTATTTTAAATAAAAAACCCATGTGAGAAATTATTACTAACTGCCCATAATAAAATTTTTTAAAAGATTTATTTATTATGTATACAACATTCTGCCTCCATGTATGCCCACAAGCCAGAGGGGTGCACCAGATCTCATTACTGATGGTTGTGAGCCACCATGTGGTTGCTAGGACTTGAACTCAGGACCTCTGGAAGAGCAGCCAATGCTCTTAACCTCTGAGCCATCTCTCTAGACCCCTCCTGATGTTTTCTTTAAAAAAAAAAATGTATTCATTTTACTTTATGTGTATGGGCATTTTGTCTGCATGTATTATTTGAGGAAGCTATTTTTCCTATGTTTACATTTATTACATCTGTTTGTGTGTGTGTATATTTGTGGGCACCCAGGTGCCATGTTGGGTGTATGGAGGTCAGAGAACAATTTGTGAAAGTTCTCTCCACTAGGTTGGTCTCAGGGATCAGATTCACATAGCAACAAGGGCCTTGCTGAGCCATCTTATCAGTGCTTGATTTTGGATTTTCCTAGGAACTGAACATAATCTGGCACTGTAGTCTGTATTTCAGTTTGGCCGGTATTTGTGTGTCTCTCATTCTGTAGCTAGTTGAACTGAGACTGCTGAGACCATTAGAAAAAAAAGTGGAAGTTCTTTTGTCAGTGGCCCTGGCTGATTCAGTACTAGGGGGTAGGAGCAGGGCCTAGACAACAACCCTCCCCCCCCCCTTCTTAGTGCTGGCCTTAGAGGTGAAGGGGCCTGGTGTTTACTGAGCAGACCTAGCCTGGGTGCTCTTCTCGGCCTAGGGTGGGGACATATCATAATGATCATTATAAAAATGTAATATTTACTCAAGGACTTTCTAGAATCTGTTTACATGATCATAGTGTTAAATAAATAGCAGTAAGAAAGCCATCTGTTACTTTTATGTAGTATGTTTATAGGATTCCTTTTAGGGCCCCTCTCTTTCCCTCCTCTTATATTGGGAATCAAAACTCAGGGGCTTGATCATGCTATACAAGTATTCTGCCATTGAGTTGTACCCCTGGAATCTTTTATATGCCATCTGTGCTAACGGGATGGGACTTTCAGAAGAGTTTTACTTGAAAAGAGGTTCATAGTTTTAAAATATTTAGGTCACAGAAATAGGTTTTATGTGTATGTGTGTGTGGGCACGTGTCTAATACTATGAAATAAAGTTGCTATTTTAATGCAAATGTGCAAGAGATAATAAATAGATTTTATTCTTGTTTTTGTCTTTTTTTCCTTTCAATTGGAAGAAATGCATAAGCTAAAAAAAATGTCAGCTGTGCTTGGGATACTAAAACTTAGATCATTACCATTCATATTCCCAAAGTATGAGAGATGGAAAGGATTTGATTCAGGGATGAAACCAATAGTGACCCAAGGAAAATCAGCTGAAGGTTCCCTAGAAGTCATTAAAAAAGTCAAGGATGTGAGGCATGCTGGTTGTCCCTGGTGTCTGTCTATGTAATCTCAGTATTTAGGACGCTGAGGCAGTACTGTTGAGTGTTCAAGGCAAGTGGGCTTTTTTTGTTTTTGTTTTTCTATTTGATTTTTCAAGGCAGGGTTTCTTTGTGTAGCCCTGGCTGTCCTGGAACTTGCTCTGTAGACCAGGGTGACCCTAAACTTAGAGATCACCTGCCTCTGCTTCCTGAGTGCTGGGGTTAAAGGCCTGCAGCATCACCCAGCTTCTGTAAACTTTAAAATTGCAGTGTAAAATGATGCCATTAATATCCAGAATGCCCTATGATCGGGCTGGGAAAATTGATTAATTAATAAAAAGAAAAATATCTAAAATGCCCAGTTTTCTTTCTTTTTTTTTTGAAATAGGGTTTGTTTGTGTAGCTCAGGCTGTCCTGGAACTAGCTCTGTAGATCATGCTGGCCTTGAACTCACGAGTGCTGGGATTAAAAGTATGTGTTGTCATCAGCCAGCCTGGTTTTCTTTTTCAATGATAGTTTTTTTTTTTTGGTTTTTCGAGACAGGGTTTCTCTGCGGCTTTGGAGCCTGTCCTGGAACTAGCTCTGTGGACCAGGCTGGTCTCGAACTCACAGAGATCCACCTGCCTCTGCCTCCCGAGTGCTGGGATTAAAGGCGTGTGCCACCATCGCCCGGCCAATGATAGTTTTTTCTTTTTCCTCTTGATACATTTTTTTTCAATAGTAAAATTTATTTATTTGGAATTTGTAAAGAAGCCAGCAATAAAGCCTTATTATTTGGTGACAAAGGAGGATTGTGTTTGTTCTTAGAGTAAATATGACTGCCTTGTATGGTTGTGTCTGCCTCATGCCACTTTTAAAAAATTTGAGGTTTAGCGGGATGTGGTGGCACATAAAATTAATCCTAGCTCTTAGGAAGCAAGGGCAGGTGGATCTTTGTATTATGAACTAGCCTGGTTTAATAATGAGACTGTTTCCAAAAAAAAAAAAAGAGAGAGAGAGATTTATTATGTTTGTATGGATGAATGTGGACTGTGAGTGCCACAGTGTGCTTGTTGTGATAGTCAGTTCTCACCTTTACCATGTGATTACAGGAATCACGCCCTCTCCGTTGTTTCTTCTCCCTTCCTCCCTTCATATATATATATAGTCTCATATATCCCAGACTAGCTTTGAACTTGCTTTGAGCTGATGACTGAATTTCTCATGCTCCTTCCTCCACCTCCAAAGTGCTGGGATACCTGATCTGTGTGATGTTGGAGATTGAATCCAGAGCTCTGTGCATATTTGACATTCTTTTCAAGTGAGCTATGCTTATACACCTGACATTACATGGCTTGAATTTAGAAGTCCAATTTGGGGTCAATAAATAGCTCAGTGGTTAAAGGTGCTTGCCATCAAAAGCCTAGTTCAATCTATAGGACCCACATAGTAGAATGAGAGAACTAACTCATACAAGTTGATCTCTGATCTCCATATGTGTGCTGTGACACAAATGTGCACATGTGTGCATACACACACACACAAGAATGACTATAAATGTAATAGTAATAAAAAGCATCCTTAATTATAGGTAAGTATGTCATTTGAGTTCTGAGTAGGGCAACAGTATTTAGTTTACTCAGTCTCCAAGGAGTGTTGATTAAGTAGAAAAGATAAAGCTGGGTGTGGCAATGTATGTCAGTGACCTCAACTCTTGAGACGTGGGTACAAGAAGATCAGAAGTTCATAATCATCCTCAGCTCCTTAAAATGAGTCCAAGAACAGTGTGGGCAACCTGAGACCCTGTCTCAAGAAGCAAACATGCCAGGCATGGTGGTGTATGTCTTTAGTCCCCACACTAGGGTTGATAGAATCAGGCACATCTCTGAGTTAAGAGGCTAGCCTGACAAGGCAAGTTCCAGGACACATAGGGCTGTTTCACAGAGAAACCCTGTCTCAAAAAACCAAAAGCAAAAAATGAATTTTAGTTGGTGAGAGCAGGGAAAGACAGAGACATCTGTGTAATATACTTACTAGCCAGAATCAAGTTAAAGGTAGACTAAGAGGCATGTCAAAATTAAAATCATTTTAAACTTGGCGCACACCTCATCTAGATGAAAAAAGTCAGATGTTTACAGCCTTGTTAATAATTGATATGATCATTCATCAGGAACTTAAGACCTGGGCCGGCTATGGTTTAGCCAGTGAGCTGGCTGGGAAGCCTGGTGACCTGAGTTTGATTCCCCAGAACCTACAGTTGTAGGCTTTTTCTTTTGGGCCACCAACCAGCTCCCAAATCATGACACAGAGATTTACTATTAGTTTTGAATGCTCGTCCCAGTTTAGGCTCACTTTTGACTAACTCTTTTAACTTAAATTAACCTGTTTATTTTTCTTTTGCCTCCGAGCCTTTTTATCTTTCTGTACTTTCTACTTTGTCTCCTGGCTGGCAGCTGCCTGTCAGCCCCAGATACCTCCTTCTTTCTCTCCTATTTATTTTCTCTTCTTGCCACTCCTGCCTGTCCCTCTTCTGCCTAGCTATTGGCTGTTCAGTTTTTTATTAGACCAATCAGGTACCTTAAGTAGGCAAGGTAAAAACAGCAATGGAGCACAATTAATAAAAGCTCAGGGTCAGAAATTGGGGTTCAACCTGAAGATCCAAAAAGTAAACAGCCACTGGCTCTTAACTTGACCTCAATCCAAAAATGGTGATCCTGCCTCTAGGAATCTCAGTAGGAGACTATGTCTGAGAGTTGTCTTCCCCGTTTTATGTTCCTGTCTAGGGCTGGGATTAAAGGCGTGCACTACTGTCAATAAAGATATTCATCACCCAGTTTCTATGATAACTAGTATGGCTACTGGGATTAAGGTGTGTGTTACCATAATCTGATCTGTAAAGATATCCAGTGGGGCCAGGCCTTTAATCCCAGCACTGGGAGGCAGAGGCAGGTGGATCTCTGTGAGTTCAAGGCCAGCCTGGTCTACCGAGTGAGTTCCAGGACAGGCTCCAAAGCTACAGAGAAACCCTGTCTTGAAAAACTAAAAGAAGAAAAAAAAAAAGCTATCTTTAGGCAGTCTTTATTCATTAAAATACAATTCAAATGTCACTACACAGAACGTATCTTTTTATAATTAAACAAATGGGGCTGGAGAGATGGCTCAGTGGTTAAGAGCATTGCCTGCTCTTCCAAAGGTCCTGAGTTCAATTCCCGGCAACCACATGGTGGCTCACAACCATCTGTAATGAGGTCTGGTGCCCTCTTCTGGTCTGTAGACATACACATAAGACAGAATATTGTATACATAATAAATAAATATTTAAAAAATTAAACAAATGAAGCATAAACAGAAGTAACACCTTTACACAGCTAAAGTAATATTCCTCAGCACAAAGAAATGTAATACATCTTTACATAGTCTAAAAAAAAAAAACCAGCTTCCAGTTATCTTCTAACCTCCACACAAGGTCCGTGATTACTTGCCCCCCCCACAGCATACCTGAAAGTGAGTGCTTGTGAAAAAATATACACACACAAATAATAAATAAAATTACTAAAAACTAAATGAATAAAAACCACATGGGGGGTAGGCGTGGTGATTCATGCCTGTAAGAGACCCAGCACTCAAAGGTAGAGGCAGGAGGATCTTTGTGTGTTGGAGGGTAGTCTGGTTTATATATCGAGTTTCAGGACCAGCCAAGACTAAATAGAAAGACCTTGTCTCAAAAAAAAAAAAAGAAAAAAACAAAAACCTGACTTTGAGTCCACTGACTTTGATTATAATGTTATTGTTTTGTTGTTTTTTGTTTTTTTTTTTCTTTTTTTTTCTCAAGACAGGGTCTCTTTGTGTATCAGCCCTAGCTGTCCTGGAATCCTCTTTGTAAACCAGGTTGGCCTCAAACTCACAGAGATTCACCTGCCTCTTCCTCCTGAGTGCTGGGATTAAAGGCCTGTGCCACCACCATCTGGCACAGTCAGTGCTCTTAACTACCGAGCTACCTCTCCAGACATAGACTCTTAAAGTTTTTTCGTTTTGTTTTGTGTGCCTGGCTTCCTTTCACTGTTTCTTCTTTTTCTTTTTCTTCTTCTTTTTTTTTTTAAGATTTATTTATTTATTATGTATACAACATTCCTTCTGTATGTGCCTGCAGGCCAGAAGAGGGCACCAGATCTCATTACAGATGGCTGTGAGCCACCATGTGGTTGCTGGGAATTGAACTCAGGACCTCTGAAAGAGCAGCCAGTGCTCTTAACCACTGAGCCATCATCTCTCCAGGCCCTCACTGTTTCTTCTTTTCTTTTTGTTATTTACCTGTGCTCGTGGTTGAACTTAGGGTCTTGTGCATAGTAGGCAACACGTGTGGTTATTTGAGTCAGGATTTCTCTCTGTGGCCCTGCTCCCATGGAATTCACTCTGGCCTCAAACTCAGACATCTGCCTGCATCTGCCTGCATCTGCCTCCCAAGTACTGGGATCAAAGGCATGTGCTAGGCAACTTTTTTTTTTTTTGAGACAAGGTTTCTCACTAGGCAACTTCTTTATCAGTGAATTATTGTTTTTACTCTAAGTTGTTCTATTTACCAATAGAGACATGGGAGTCAGATGTTGGGGTGAAACCCTACAAGATCAGAGAAGCTGAGAAGCAACCAGCTGACCTTCTTTTTCGACCAGAACCCAGCAAGAGCATGTCTCTATCCATTCCAACAAAAAAGGCCCAAGAAAGTCCTTCCCTACTGCTTCCTGTGCATCTCTCTGTTCATCTTCCTGGGTTCTCCATACCCTCTATGGCTAGTTTTTGTCAGCTAGTCGTTGGCTCTGTCCTGATCCAAGGTTAATTTTATTAACACAGTCTTGGAGTTTCACAGTTTGATCAATTGTGCAACAAATTAAACCTCTAAATTCTACTGAAGAGTCTGTGTTTGCATGTGTAGGCTCATGACATAGCTTACATGTGGAGGCCAGGGTATGATTTTATGGAGCTCTTCTCTCTATCCACCTCTATATGTGTTCTGGAATCAAAACTCAGGGTATCAGGCTTGCATACTTGGGCAGCAAGACTTACCTTCTGAGCCTTTGTTCCTATCCTAATGGTTTTTATGGGTAGTCATACCTTCTGTCCCCATGATTGAACCTAGGACTGCATGTGTGCTGATTAAGAGCTCTACCACTGAACTGCATCATCTGGTGGCAGGTTTTTTTTTTTTTTAATTATTTATTTGGCAATCTGTGGGATTTGTGTTGTTTCATGGCATACATGTGGCTGTCAGAGAACAACTTGGCTGAAAGTAAGTTCTTTTTCACCATGTGGGCACCAGGGTCAAACTCAGGTGGTCAGACTTGGTGACATATGTCTTTACAGTATGAAGCCATCTCATTGGCATTACAGATTTTTTTTAAGAGTCTCAACTTGTAGTACAGTTTTGGTTTTGTACTGAAAAATACTAAAACTTGTAGTTAGTTGGCTAGATTATCAGTCACTTTAGTATTAATTACTTTTGAAAAATAACTGCAGGTTTTTTCCCCCAGGGTAATCACTTTGATCAGTATGAAGAAGGACACTTGGAGATTGAACAAGCATCCCTCGACAAGCCTATCGAATCGGTAAGATGACCCGTGCATATTTTGGGTCTTAGCCAGTTAGTTAGGTAGAGCTCGTGTGACACTTGACGTGAGTGAAGTTAAACTTAGGTAGAACTAATAGTGCAGATGAGAGCCGTTTTCTTGCATGCTCTGCAGTAATCAGGTGGAGTTTTGGATGTGGTTTAATAATGTTGGGAAATCAGTGTAAAACAGAAAAAAGTTAGGATTTAGTGGAAAAATATCATTTTGGCCCATATTAAGCTTTGCTAAAGATAGAAAGTTGGGTGTAGTGTTTTTGTAAATTGAATAAAGGAGTAAAATGTATTTTGATCCTTTAATCCTTTCTGGGCAGAATAATCATGTGTAAGATGCTCCAGTGGAAGCAGTTAAGACGTAGCAAACTGTTAGACCTTGTGAGACGTGGTGGGCTTAGTCTCTGTCACTTAAGAAATATCTGCTGGTTTTGTTTTGTTTTGTTTTTTTCAGGTCAAGCTAGTTAATTTGTCTTATACCTCTTAGTCTATGATGTTAATACCAAGTCATAGAACACGGAGATTTATTTTTCTCTGTCTCTTAATTTAAAAAAAAGTTTTAAGTTTTTAGCATTTAAAAAACACATTTTAAAATAACTATCCATTGTTAAATTATCTAAACTTGTTATTATCAGCATTTAAAATTCATGCTTACATTTCCATACTTAAAAGGATTTCATTGAAGCATTGGTAAAGTTTGAATAGATAAAAGATCAAAAAGGGAGTCCTAATTTTATATCCATCAAGATGGAGTCCCCTCCCTGTAAAAAACACTAGCTTTCTTTCCTTCTGTAAGATAACAAAAGAGTTAAGAAAGTATAGACAATTTAGCTTTTGTTTTCAAAACTATAACATAGTAAAGGATCAACATATATTTATGTTCCTAATTAGGTTGGTGTTGTGTGTGTTTGTGTGTGTGTTTAGATGTTTACAGAAATTTACACAACTTGGGGTTCGACATTTTTCTTCCACAGCAGTTGGCCCATATTAGCTAAGCAGCCATGATCTGGTTTGTATTGCACGGTCTGCCTTTTTTTAATTTCTTCTCTAGGGTTTCTTTCTCCCCCACCTCCCCTTCTTATTTCTGTCTTTCTGGTCCAGTGAACACTGCATATAGTACTTTCTGTCTTAATGTGCTGGCATGATGCTAGACTAGGCATGGCAGTAATTGATGGCGCATGTGATAATGCTGCAGAGGGAGAGTTCGTATCTGATAATGTGCTGAAAGTCTAGTTTGATATTGTAACATAAGATTAAAATGCCACGCCCATTTTGCTAAGTTAAAACTCACCAAGGTATGTATAGGCCTTGTTCTGTATCAGAGATTATCATGAGGCAGAATTTTATAATGAGATCCATAGGCAAAATGCATGGTTTGTACTAGAAAATAATTTAGTTTTTCATTTTAATTTAAAAATATTTTTTTGTGTCAGAGTTTTAAGAACAAATTACTGGTAATAACTCCCCAGCATATATTTTGTGAGGCACATGGATAAACTATTTCTGTTGAGCATATTGACTTGTCAATATTAGGAAGTTTAATTAGCCTAAGTCTGTAGCCTGGTTCACTGTACCCAATGAATTTAAAAAAAAAAAAAAATTTGACCTTTAGTATTTTTAAATCCTGTGTAGGTCCACATTGTAAATTTTTTAATCTGTTTTTGTGACGTGAAACTAATGATACTGTTTCCTCACAGTGCCCAGGATTTTTTTCTTGGACATGTCGTATTTATAAGCAAAGCACTGTGACAAGACAGTCTGCTTGTGTAATCTCTGCCCAGTAATCTCAGTGAGTAAGAGTAGAACCGGCTTAAGTCTTGTTTATTAGATAATGTTAATCTTCTCCATTTAAAGTAACAAATGATACTGTGCTCAGACTGCATCTTTACTTTTAAAAATAAATGTGTGGTCAGAGACATATATATTTTATTAAATTATAGTTCTAATGATAAAATATTTTTTCCTAAATATGCACATTAATTGTGAATTGGTAGTTTAATAGTAGGAAGACCTTTGTAGGATGCATTGTGTTAAATAGAAGTAGTACTCAAAAAAAGAAAAGAAAAGAAAAGTGGGACCCAGAAAACAAAGGGCTTTATTTCTGCTACCTAACCATTTGGAAATAAAATTTAAAGTTTTAAAAGAACTTCTACATGATTGATATCAAAGTAGGTAGTGCTCCTTCTCGTCCAAAGGCAAAAGTTCCCTATCATCTGAATGCCCATCAGATAAGATATGTTTACTTACAGGGCTGGCTGGCTATCTCAGGCTATTTTGTTCTGAGGGGGAATGTTGCTTCTAACACAGAAAGAGCCTCTGCTGAATTAAAATCTTTCTCTGCAGCAATATCTTGAGAGGTGCTGACTGTTTTGCTACAGCATGCAACTCGAAAGTGGCTGGGAATACACAGCTTTGGGAGTCTACAGATCATTGCAGGAGCTAAAGTTGTAGTCATTGAAATAAGTAAGAACGGTAATCTGCAACAGCGGATAACTATGGAGGTCTGCCCAGGTTTGTGTCAGGAATATGCCTGTCTGAAGGGCTATTATGAGTATGGAATTAAGGCTATTTGTTTCATAATAGAGCATATTTGATACAAACCAGCAAAACGTGAAATGAGACTCAAAGAGATGCTAATAAATTATATATTAAGCAATCTTCTGAATTCTGGATCTGTTAGTGAGATGATACAGTTATTCAGTTTTAGTAGGCCAGTGTTAAAATGAAAATCTAAAATTCATAAATTATTTCATAGATTTACTATCTAGTTTTATTTTCATTTATTTCAACCAATAATGTATCTTTGTGATCAAGAGTAAAACATTTTCTACGAAAATTAGAATTGGTAGGTAATTTGGTGAGAAGAAAATAAAACATTTTTTTTCTTTACTGAAAACAACTTTTTTAGTATGAACTTTAAAAGTTGTTAGTTTATAAGATTTTTAAGTTCAGGCCATGATTACGATTTTAATCACTTAAAATATTTGGAAAGCTAAATGTAATCTAAAGCTATAGTCCAATCTTAGGTTCTATTATAATTATAAGAATTGATTGGTATGGTTTAGGATATATGGTTTTTTATGGCCTTTATCTTAGTTTGAAGGTGATAAACAACTTGGGATAATATAAGTTGGACAAAAGACCAAATGCGTACATCATATATTTGAAAAGATGCTGTCATTAATACAGTTGTACCTATGTACCAAGTACAACTGTTCCTTAGCCATTAGTTGCTTTTCCGTTCTACCTGACTAAAATCTTGACTTTAGGAAAGTTCAGGTTGAGTGGGTTTTAAAAATTAGTGTTAAGTTTTCAAACTCTGATTGCCAATGTTTAGTTTACTGGATTTATTGGTACAGGTATAGCTAGAGTTTTGTTCTATTGCATATCTGTTTAGATCTGTGGACTCCACTAGTTCCAAAATGTAACTGTGAGACTGCTAATTTGACTCTTAGCAGTGACTTTATGTGGACTGCACAATAAACAATATGCTTCTTGGAGCTGAATGGTGTAGCATTACTATATGGCTTTTCTCTCTAGTCTTCATTTGTCATCTGTAGTGAGCTATAGATTTTTTCATTTGGGGAATTTTTACAAATTTGTTCTTTGCATGGGTTCACCTGGTAGCATTGGTTCTTGCTTATAGAGTCTCTAATACACAATCAGCAAAGCTTACAACCCACTTAAGAGACCAATTTTGTCCTGCTGAAAATGGGCTAAATTTTATAAACTGAATGTGGTTGTCAACTAAAAGAAAATTGAGTGTGGGTTTAATATTTATCTAGTCACTGATATATCAGAAGTGTAGTTTTTCTATTGAGATATGAAATTCTATTTTTTAGTATCAAAATTTTCCAGCCCCTTGCACTAAAATAATTTTTTATCTGTGTTTTGTCAGGCTCCTATCATACGTGATGGTGGTGTTGCCAAATAGTCTTTGTCACTGTGGTGGTGTATGGTAACATGGAGCAGAGAACAGTTCCTGGGAAGCTTTTCTACTTCGTGTTTAATTAATATATAAAAAATTTGAGGACCATCAAAAATAGTTAAAGAAGTTTTTGTTAGTTTGCTTTTTTAATGTTATTACATTTTAAGCAAAGTGGTAGTTACTTATAAAGTACTTCTTGCTTTTGAAGATCTTCCCATTTGAAAACTCTCACATAATAGGCAGGAACACATGTCAGTAGTTGAGATTTTTTCTTTCTTCTTCTCCTCCTCCTCTTCTTCTTCCTCCTCTTCTTCTTCTTGTTTGTACGTGGTTTTTCAAGAATGGATTTCTCTGTGTAAGAACCTTGGCTATCCTAGAACTTGCTTTGTAGGTCAAGCTAGCCTTGGACCCACAGAGATCTGTCTGCTGGAATTAAAGGCGTGTGCCACCATGCTTGGTGGTAATACATGATTTTAGCTTATGTTTTAATTTTAGAAATAGAAAACCAAAATAAGTCAATGGATATAATTTTGTTTTCCTTTCCCCCAAAAAATGGGTTTTCAGTTCAGCTGAACATTTGAACACAGTAGGACTTCATTTTCAGCTGAAGAACATTTATAGCTGCCATTTTGAAGCTCAGCTGTGGAAACTGAATCAGGTAGAAAAATCATGTTTGTGTATTCTCCTTAAGAAAAATTCATTTACCTTACTTCTTAGCTTAAAAATGAAATTTCTTGTAATTCTTTTTTTAATCTATTTTTATTTATGTGCATTGGTGTTTTGCCTGCATGTGTCTGTGCAAGGGTGTCAGATCTTTGAGTTACAGACAGTTCCAGCTGCCACGTGAGTGCTGGGAATTGAACCTGGGTTTTTTTTGTTTGTTTGTTTGTTTGTTTGTTTGTTTGTTTTTTGCAAGACCAGCCAGTGCTCTTAACTGCTGAACCATCTCTCCAGCCCTCCTTGTAATTCTTACATGTACATTTAAGTTGTAAAAAGCCTAGTTTATTACCACCACATATTTTTGTGATTGCATTATTTGAAAAGACTAAAAAAATTAAATTTTGTTTTTGTAAAATAATTTAAAACAAATTATATCTACATGTAGATATTAGACTTTTTCTTTTCTTTCTCTCCCTTTCTCTCCTCCTCTCCTTCCCTCTTCCTACCAACATTGTCTCCCTGTTGTCCTTGCCAGTATATAGCTTAAGATGAATTTGAACTCATGGAGATATTGCTTTAACCTCCCAAGTTCTAAGATTTTTGGCATGAACTACCACACGTGGCTAGTTCGTTGAGATCATTTCTTGTTGACTTCAGGTTCAATAGGATGTCCTTGGATCTCTAGTCTTCTCCCTCTGAGTGGGATTATAGGCACATGCTATTATACTATTTTTTTTCTTTTTGAGACAGATCTCGCTATTATGTAGCTCTGACTGTCTGTACTCACTGTGTGTAGATCAGACTGGCCTTAAACTCAAAGATCCATCTGGCTCTGTCTCGCAAGTTCTGGAATTTAAGGGGTAAGCCACCGTGCCTGGCTTTCTCTTACTTTTTGGGGGTGGAGAGGTTCAAGACAGGGTTTCTCTGTGTTGCCTTGACTATCCTTGAACTAGTTCTGTTATTATCACTTTATTTTGTTTTATTGAGTCAGGGTCTCCTTAGGTAGCCTTGACTGTCTTTGGAACAGGACATGTCCTGTAGACCAGGCTGTACTTGAACTGAAGAGATCTGGGTGCTTCTGCATCCTGAGTGCTGAGAATAAGTGTATGCTACCACTCCTGCCCTTGTTTCTCTTCTTTCTTTTCTTTTTAAATTTATTTCTTAGGCTGGAGAAATGACCCAAGTGGTTAAGAGTGAGTATTGTTCTTGCAGAGGACTCAAGTTGATTCTCAGCACCCATATCAGGGAAGCTCATAGCTGCCTGTTAACTCCAACTCCCTAGTGTCTGACACTCTGACCTCAGGAACCTGCAGATAAACACACACACACATACACACACACAAATATTTAAAAAAAAAAAAAAACCTTATTCTTTGACAATTTCTTATAGATATACATTATGTCTTGACCACAGCTACCACCGCTTGTTTATTTTTCTTTTTGGTAGGAGATCATGCTGAATAATTCCGTGGAGAGCCACACAGCAGCTTTTCTTCCAAAAACAGGTAGTCTGAAGTGATAGGAGAGGCCCAGGTTCCCTTTATGAGTTACTCATTTACTTGAGGCTGGTGGGAGATGCATCTACAGTTTTGTTGTCTATTTTAGTCAGAAGACCTCAGTGGCATGTTCAATAGTTGATAGCCTCAAACATTCCGTTCTCTGCTCCTGCTCAGAAAATTTGAGAAGTTAGAACCGTTTAACATTAGGCTTTAGAAGAGTTACACCACCGCCATTCCCTGTCAGCAGCTTTCCTCAGAGGTGACAGCCGGCCTCTTGAGTGGCGTTGTAAAAGTGCTAATGTGTATGACCCTAAACTTTTCTTTTTCTCCCTTTAACATTTGCTTTTCCTTTCACTGTTGTCAGTCACAACACGCTGCTCTTGAATCTCTCAGCTGGTCTTGACTCGTGGTTTACTTATGCTTTCAGTCTTCTTTAATAAATACATTACTTGCAAGCAGTGAATTGAAAACAAGACAAAAAAAATAAAAATAAAGCGACCATTAGTGATCGGACAGTTTCTTACTTTGTGTTACATTTAACTGTTCTTTTGACAGCCCAGTTTTTAAAGCCAGGTTCGTATGGAAATGCTTTCACTCCACTTGCACTGCTTTTGGAAATAGCATACTGCTTCATCTGTCTGTTTATTTTAGTGCGTTCATAATATAACACGTCAGCATAATGTCTCATCTCATGGGCCAAAGACTGAATTCAAAACAAAACAAAAACCACAGATCACAGCGAATGGGGCAGGGACAACAATTTTTGTCAGCATTTTTAATACATAAATCTTTGTGCCAAACAAATACAGTTACAGCATTAGGATAGCAAGGGAATAAACAGTGATAAACTGAAATGGTTTAGTTACTAGGTTTTTTTTTTTTTTTGGTAAGATCTCACAGTTTAGTCCTGACTGTCACTGAACTGAAGGTGATCCTCCTTTCTTAACCTTGTTGTTGCTAGGATTATGAGGAGTGTGCCACCATGTCAAGCTCCACTACATGATCTAAGAGTCATTTTGTTATCCTTGTCATTTCTAGAGGTACACAATAGATATATATTTTTTTGGTAGTAGGAAAATAAGAGTTGTTTTTGTTTTTTGCTAATCTTAGCTTTCATATTTTTGTTTTAATTAAAAAAGTTTTGAGGTGATATGGCTCAAACCTGGGCCCACACTGCTAGGCAAATATTGTGCAGCTAAACTAAATCCCTAGGCTTTTTTTATTGTAGCCCAGGTTGGTTTTAAATTTGTTAGATAGCTAAGGATGACCTTGAACTTCTGATCTACTTGCAGTCTGACTCTACCTCCCTAGTTCTAGGATTAAAGATGTGATTCAGTATGATTTGCCATTTGCCTTTTTTTAACTTTAAAAAATAATGAAGTTATTTATAAGTAGTTGGGCGAGATGATGCTTTTCTTAGTAATATAGGAGAGAAGAGAAACAGAAACAGTGTTCAATTAAGTTTTTGTGATATTTAATAATGTGAACATCATCACTTGGGATTGTATACAGACTTGCTTCCTAATTCTATTTTTAGCAAAAATAATTTCTAGTGGCCTTTTAATATACCATATTTTGTATGTGTGTGAATATACCACATATCACAATAGTTTCTTTTGTTTTAAAAACAGCTTTGTATTGTTTGCTTCCACCTTTTGTTTTTTCAAAACACCTTGGAGCCCCATAAAATTAAGTACTCTAGGCATGGTGGTGCACTTGGAAGGCTGAGGTAGGAATATCACAAGTTCCAGGCTAGCCTGGTAGGCTGCATAGTGAGACCTATCTAGAAAAAGGAAAATCACAAAAGAAGTATCTTGAGGGCTACCAATAATTCAGTTGGTAGAGTGTTTGCCTAGTGTGCATGAAGCTTTAGGCTGTCTTTCCAGCACTATATAAACCAGGTATGGCGGTGCATACCTGTAATCTCAGCCCTGCCTAGCTAGATACAGGAGAATCAGATGTTTAAGGGTATATAGCAAGTCTATGACCAGCCTAAGATAATGAGATCCTTCCTGAGAAAGTCTGGTTTCTTACCTCCACTGGTAAAATAGCCACCACTCAGCTCAGCTGCATGTTGTCCTAAATTTGTAGAAGGAAATTTGTAGTGATATTTCATTTGTATTTTAATAAATAAACCTTGCCTGAAGTTCAGAGAGTATAACAGCCCCACTGATCAGCCTTACAGACCAAGCAGTGGTGACACACACTTTATTCCCAGTAGCTATACTAGTTTCCATAGAGACAGGGTGGTAGTGGTGTACATTGTTAATCCCAGCACTATGGGGAATATAAAATGGGAGGTGGCAGCTCTCAGACTCAGTCTCAGTCTCCTTCTGAGATTCTGGAGGCAGGATCACAATTTCAGATTGAGGTAGAGGTAAGAGCCAGTGGCTGGCTGTTTTATTTTTTTGACTTTCAGGTTAAAACCCAAAATTGATCTCTGGGTTTCTATTAATTGTGCTACAGAAATTGTTCTTTTAAGAAAAATAAAAAGACTCCATGCGGTGGTGGCACACACCTTTAATTACAGCACTCAGGAGGCAGAGGCAGGTGGATCTCTGAGTTTGAGTTCAGCCTGATCTACAGAGTGAGTTCCAGGACAGCCAGGGCTACACAGAGAAACCCTGTCTCCAAAAACTGAAAACAAAATGAAAACAAAAAAAAAAAACAAAGAAAGAGCCGGGCGGTGGTGGCACACACCTTTAATTACAGCACTTGGGAGGAAGAGGCAGGCGGATCTCTGTGAGTTCGAGACCAGCCTGGTCTACAAGAGCTAGTTCCAGGACAGGCTCCAAAACCACAGAGAAACCCTGTCTTGAAAACCCTCCAAAAGAAAGAGAGAGAGAGAGAGAGAGAGAGAGATAGAGAGAGAGAGAGAGAGAGAGAGAAGCAAATAGATAATTTACAAGGCTTTTTAAGTTGATTTCAGGTATAATAAAATTTATTTCAGATGATAGAATTAGATTACGTTATAAATTACTTGAACTATATATTGAAGTTTTTTTGGTTTATTTTAATGTGTGTGTGGTGCTGGGGATTTTAGCCTGGTGTGTTTTAGGCAACTGCTCTTCCTCTGAGCTACAGCCCAGCCTTTAGCTTTTTTCTGGATTAGTAGCATTTTTCCCCCGTGGTGTTCAGTAGTTCTTTAGCTTAGTCTTGTTGCTTCCACAGCCGTTTTTAAAAGTAGAGAATTAAACAGAGGGCTCTGAAAGTTCTGATTTCTTAATTTCATACAGTAGCTGACATTTAATTGTTGTTTCTAGTATCTTTCATATGATTTTTATTGAAATACTGTTTCCAGATGAGACATTATGTATGTTGACCCCACATGCACTAATGGTTCTTTACTGTTGACTTATTGCTAGGCCTGTTTCATTCTAACATCTTAGCATTTTTGTTAGACTACACGTTGAAATGCATCACTCAGTCTGTGCTTGAGCTCATTTTATTTTTTGTTTACTCAATTTAACTTCTTGTTTTACTAACCTCAATGTTTTCAGTTTAATATTGGCTGCATGCTGGTTATATTTATATGTTATATATATTAAAGCCAATCAAGCATAGCCTGGATTTGGTGGTTGTCTCCATTTCTCGTGCTGGGGTAGCCTTACACTTACAACTTACTTTATATCATGAAAGCCTGACACATAAACAAAATAACTAAACACAATGCAGATTTTCTTTTCTTTTCTTAAGAAAAATTCTTAAAGTGGTGCTGTCTAGGTGGTGGATATGATCGTATAAATACCTTGATTTTATGCTTTTTAATGTTAGTTTTAAAACTTCATAAGTGGATTCTCCCCCTTTTTCCTTCCCCCCTTTGTCGTTTTAAAGTGTTATGTACAGAAGTTGCCCAGCACACTATCAGAAAGGACCCTTTCCCATATGTTCTTCCCATATAAAATACTAGCCAGCATTTCTTTTTACATTAATGTCCCTTTTACTGGGCACATTTACCCTTTTATTAGCACCTTTTTGCATGCATATATGTAGAATTATCTCGTCATCACCTATTTTAATGCCACTAGGAAGGGAAGAATATATTATTGGAATATTTTTGGTTTGTCTCTCTGTTCTGTCTGTCAGGATAATATTGGACACCGCTTACTCCAGAAACATGGGTGGAAGCTGGGCCAGGGATTGGGAAAATCTCTTCAGGGTAAGTTTTTTAAATTTACCAAAATGAATGAAAACATTGTTTATGAAACATCTTGTTTCTAGATATATTTGTTGTCCTTGTAAACAAGATTTTGGCTTCTCCCATCCTCTTCCCTACTAGAACAGTCTGGTTTTCCTACAGCCTTATCTTAAGTCATTGTATAGCCTCAGTATTTGCCAGTAATTGGTGAGTAATGACACAGAGTTGCTGTGTCATTAAAACATACAGGACTATACATAATATGGATGGCCCAACCTGTTTGGATTTTGTGTGTGTAGAGGCGATAATGGTGCTAGAAGAAAATACATTACTCAGAGTGTTCTCTTTATGCCTTTCAGTGATTTATGTGGCTACTGTATTGTAAAGCACCCTTCAACAGCCAGGTTTAACTTTTGTCCTCCTAAGCTTTCCCTGAAGCTGGTGACTTTTCTGTGACTTTTTTGCTTTGTGATCAGAGTAGATGTAGTGGTGGTGGAGAGGAAAATTAGCCTGCATGAAATGTAAAAGGAAAGAAGAAATTTCCTAGGACTGTCTAAGCCGAGGCTATTTCTCCGATGTAGACAGGCTCTGGATAATGTATGGTTTAAAGTTTTGGTTGTAGTTTCCCTTTAAACTATGCTAGTGTTCGGTAAGCCCCAAATACTGACATGTCTGCTTCTGAGCGCGCGATAGTTGGAAAGCAGCCAGCTGCATTTACATTTTAGTTCTTTCTTGTTTGAAACTATTAATGGTTATAGATTCGATGTGAATGATACCTGAGAAATAAGGTGAAACTGCATTTGGCCATAAAGAGCTTTAGATAAAGGGAGATTTGAAGATAATTGTGTCAATAAAAAGCTTTTGAATTTTGGAAATGACTCTTCACATGAATGCTGAAGTTTAAATCCATTTGTTAAGATAAGCAAGAGAACAGGGAGTGTTAGAATCTTTCATTTAGTAAGACTTACTTTGCCAGGCAACTGTGGTAATGCGTGTTTATAATTCCAGAATTTGGGAGGTAGAGGCAGAAATTTGAGGTCAGCCTGGGCTACCTAGTGAGACTCTCTCTCAGAAAATCTAAACCAAAACCCTAACAAACAACTATTGGTTTGTTTGTGTTATGGATTAAACTGGAGGTTTCATGCATGCTGGCTACACATTCTGCCAATGAGCTAGCTACATTCCTAGCTCTGCTTTTAAAATTCTTATTTTTTCCTGAGTTCAATTCCCAGCAACCACATGGTGTCTCACAACCATCCATAATGAGATCTGGTGCCCTCTTCTGGCCTGCAGGCATATATCAGACAGAACACTGTGTACATAATACATTTTTTAAAAGTTCTTGTTTTTAGTCTTTTTTTTTCTTTTTTTCTTTTTCTTTTTTTTGACTGTCCTGGAACTTGCTCTGTAGACTAGGCTGACCTTTAGCTCAGAGATTCACCTGTCTCTGCCTCCTTAAATTTTTACTTTCTTAAAAAAAAAAAAAGACCTATGGGGTCTGGGTTTTGTATTTTGTTTATTTTGTTTTGTTGAGATAGATATTACTCAGGGTAGCCTCAAAATCCCATGGTTCTCCTGCCTCAGATTCCTAGGTATTAAAAGTATAGGTGCACAGTACCATGCCCATTGCAGTCTTTGTGAAAAAAATGAATTAGATTTTATTGGTGTTGTATCTCCAGCTCCGTTGTAACATGCATTTAATGAACCCACAATAACTCATAAATACATAAATGGAAAGGAAATTTAGAGCTTATTTGCAGTTTTTTTTCTTTTTTTTTTTCTTTTCTTTTGAGACAGGATTTCATTATATGGCTAGTCTGAAACTTGATATGTAGACTCTGTCCTTGGTTTTATAGCAGTCCTCTTGCCTCTGTTTCTTAAATTTTGGGATTACAGCTTTTATTTGTTACTTGTTTGTTTTCTTATTCTTGGGTTGGAGGTGAGGACGGACCAGGGCCTCCTTTTAGCCCAGGCTGGCCCTGAACTGTGTGACCCTGCAGCCTCAGCCTATTAAATGTAGGAATTACACACTTTTGCCACCACACCCAGCCTCTTTTCTAGTCCAGTTGTGATAAATCATACAACTAATTTTTCTATAATAACATCTTTCTCCTTTTTCTGTCTTCCTCTTTGTTTTGTGTTCTGAGTATCCATCCCAGGACTTCATATATCCTATGTCCATGCTCTACGGTAGAGCTGCATCCCAGGCTTCCTCTGTTTTAACTTCTTGCTTTGCTGTTTTGTTTTGAAACAGGGCCTATGTAATGTAGCCCTGGCCTCTGTCCTCTTGACTGCTTGGATGGCTTCACTTGGCCGTTTTAAGGTTGTAGTTTAGTAGTGTTAAGTATATTTACATTGCTGACCTTTTAAAAATAGCTAATAAAAAAACTTTTAAAGATTAAGTGTCCTCGGGGTGTCTCTGTGAGTTCAAGGCCTATCAGGTTCTACAAAACGAGTTTCAGGACAGCCAGAGCTGTTACACAGAGAAACCTTGTCTCGAAAAACAAAATGAAGATTAAGGGTTGAGTTATTTTCAGGAATAGCTTATTTCTTATTATCATATTCAACAATGTACAGGTATTATGCTGGATTTTGGAACTTTCTCCAGTTAACAGTATTTGATTAGAATAGACCATAGTAATAGTACATTGAGGTAATTTTAACAGACTTTTTCATTGTTCTAAGTCTTTGCTGTGAGTAGTAGTTGTAGAAGAAAGCCCGTTACTCTAATAAAATGGTAATTCTTGGTATCATACTTTCACTGTAGGAATTCTAGGCTCACATATTGTAAATTTTAGTTTCACTTGTCAACTTTTATTATTTGAATTTAGGGCTCTTAACATATTGAACATATAACCATTTACTAAAACTTAAACATGATCTCTTAAACTTTGTTATTGTTGTTCAAAAGTTGAAATGCTATTTTGGCCCATGCAAAGCTTTTACAGATGACTCTGTACTCCTTGGTGCTCCAGTATAGGTAGTGGACACTGGCTAGGTTGAGGATAGGGCATGTTGATGCTAAGATAAATTGTTCTCTGTATCCAGACATAAAATTGTACTTTGTAAAAAATTGTGCTTTGTAAACTGGATTTGTTGTATTATTATATTATCCTTCCTTTGTGTTTGGTTCAGCCAGTCAAGTTCTTTGTTAGGGTTGTCAGAGTTAGCTACCACACCTGACTTTGTGCACTTTCTTCTTGAACAAAATTAAGAATATGATTTTCCTGAATATTGCTTTGGTCTTCTTGAGAATAAAGATTTTCAGTTACATTTGTATAGAAGTACTTCATTTGGGTAGGGAGCAGTGTTGTGGTTTTGTGATTGGATCTTGCCCTGTAGCTCCTACCTTGCCTTCTGAGTGCTGGTATTACAAGCACACATTGCTGCTCCTACCTGGGTCCATCTTTAGATATCTCAAATTTTTTTTTAAAGTACATTTATCTATTTATAGTTTGTGGGGGGGTACATACATCGCATATGGAAATCAGAGGACAACTTGGTGGGAGTTGGTTCTCTCTACTGTGTGGGTCATGGAGATCAGACTCAAGTTGTCAGGCTTGGCCTTGGTGCCTTTACCCACGGGGTCATCTTGTTAGACTTTTTTTTCCTTTAAATTTTATTTATTTATTTATTTGCTGTGTGCCTGCATTCCTGCTTGCATGCTTGTATGTTAGGGCACAGCTTAAGTAGGTTCTCTCCTCCCATATGGATCCCAGAGATCATGGCAAGCACTTTTCCCACAGAACCATCTCTAACTCTGTATTTAGGTGTTTTAACTGAATTAGAAGTAATCCAGTTCAGGTCTGTTATGAATATCATAACCTGGGTTACTTTCATCTTCCCAGTCTGTTTTCCAGTATTGGACCCTATTATCTAATGTGACTTGTATATATTAGGTCTACTCGACTCTAATGTCTATGCTTTAATCTTCTATGTGTTTTAGTTTTGCTTGTGTCTTAAAATCTTAATCTTATCTTGAAGTCTTTATGTTAAAGTCTCACTTTATACTCAAGGCTGGCCTGGAATTCACTGCGTAGTAGACTGACCTGAAACCTAGGGTAGTCTTCCTGCCTCAGCCTCCCAAAGTATTGGGATTACAGGTAGGTACCATCTTGCCTGACTTGTTCTAGAGCTTCACCAGCTCAAGAATTACTGTTTTTAAGTCAGGAATGGTGGTGCATGCCTTTAGTTGCAACACTGGAAGGTAAGTGTTGGAATATCATGGTTCCTGAGAACTGTGTTAAAGGGAACGTCATCCACAGCTTAGGTATTAAGTGGAGTCATTCTTCATTCTGTGGGAACACATGACTATCTTCTGTATTTGTATTTGTGAAGGCACAAGAGATTTTGAATTGCTTTTTAGTGCATCTTCTAAAAGTTGAAACCCTTGTGCTAGTGTGCATGTACATACACGTCAAATTTTTATTTATTTTGGCAGTGTTGGTGATTGAATCCAGATCTTCATGGTAGCTGGTTAAAAATTTTAAATTAAGGGGCTGGAGAGATGGCTCAGTGGTTAAGAGCATTGCCTGCTCTTCCAAAGGTCCTGAGTTCAATTCCCAGCAACCACATGGTGGCTCACAACCGTCTGTAAAGAGGTCTGGCGCCCTCTTCCGGCCTTCAGGCATACAGACAGAATATTGTATACATAATAAATAAATATTAAAAAAAAACATTTTAAAAAAATTTTAAATTAATAGTGAAATTGGATCTTACTGTGTTTCCCAGATTGATCTTGAATTCCTGGGTTCAAAAGATCCTCTTTCCTTAGTCTCCTAGATAGTTAGCACTACTGGCACAGGTACTGGGGAGACTGTCTGGTGCTGACATTTTTATCTGTGGCATGTGACACAGTTTTCTAGCACTGCCACTGACTGCACCCCCATTTTCACTAACTTCATAAGAAAAAACTTATACTTCTGTAAGTTTTTTGTTAATTAGTTTGTATGTGTGCACATTCGTGCATATTCAGGTACATTGTACATGGCACCTGGAGGTTAGAGAACAACTTTCTGGAATTAGTTTTTTGCTTCTTCCTTTTTAAGACAGAGTCTCTTCTTTTTTCTCTTTTTCTCCTGATGTGCTGTGTACTCTAAGCTAGCTGACCCAAGAGTTTCTGGGTTGGGTTTCAGTAGCCATCACTGTATCTGGTTTTCTTTGGGTCCTGGGGATTGAATTCAGGGTTTCATGCTTACATGGCTAGTGTTTTACCTGCTGAGCCCTCTTCCCAGCCCTGATTTGTTTTCATTCCTTCTGATTTTTTTTCTTTTGGGCATGTATGTGTGCTGGGGTGTTGGTGGTGCTTGATACAGGGTGTTTCTACATAGCTCTGGCTATATTGGAATTCACTATGTAGACCAAGCTGGCCTTGAACTCAGGTCTGTCTGCTTCTGCCTCCCGAGTACTAAAATTAAGGACAAATGCTGTGATTAAAGATCTGTGCCACCACTCCTGGCTCCTTCTGCTTTTTTGTTTTAATGATTCATTTATTTTTATATTATGCAAATTTGTGTTTTGCCTCTATTTATTTATGTTTGTATGAAGGTGTTGGATACCCTGAAACTGGAGTTACAGGCAGTTGTGAGCTGCCCTTTGAGTACTAAGAATTGTACCTCAATCCCCTAGAAGAGTGGACACTGTTGCTCTTAACCTCAGAGCCATCTCTCCAGCCCCCTCCTTCCACTTTTTTGAGACAAAGTCTCAGAGAGTCTGGCCTCAAAGTCATTCTATAGCCATGAATGACCTTGAATTCCTGACCCTCCTCCTGTCTCCAGAGTGCTGCTACTGTGGGTTTGCTCCACCACACCCAGTCTTACAAGTGCTAGGGATTGAAACCAGGACTTTGTGTGCTAGACTAGCACTCCACCAATTTGTTCATCTCCCCATCACTATTGATCAATTTTCTCTACATAGTATTGTGACAGATTTCCGGTTTGCTTTTGTTTTTTTGTTTTCTTTTTTGGTTGGTTGGTGGTGTTTTGTTTCGTTTTGGTTTAGTTTCGTTTTGGTGTTTTTGAAACAGGGTTTATCTGTGTAACATTTCTGGCAGTCTTGGATCTCTCTTTGTAGACCAGGCTGGCCTCGAACTCACTGAGATCCACCTGTCTCTGCTTCCCAAGTGCTGAGATTAAAGGTGTGTGCCACCACCACCCAGCCCAGATACAGGTTTTTTGATCCTTCTGGGTCAGCCTCTGAATGTTGGGATCATCACAGGTGAGCATCACATCGTGCCTGGCTCATTTGGTTTTGAGATGAGGTTTCACTGTGTAGCCGGTGCTGACCTCCAGCTTTCAGTTATCCTGCTGCCCTGTCTTCCTAGTCCTGGTGTTATAGTGTGCTCATTTTATAAACTGAAACCTTTTTAGAAAAGTCCCACAGCTACTGAGTATCTGCCATCTCAGTTTAAGCATGACTTTAAATCTACTTTATACCCTTTTTCCTTTCAGAAAAAGCTGATACTGAAAATAGGAATGGAATGGGGGAGGTCAGGAAACATAGCTCCTCTGAATCACAAAGCAAGGTATGCATTGTCAGGAAGGCTTGTGCCTAGACTGGGGTGTGTTGTGACCCAAGCTTCTGGAAGTTAAAGAGTCATGATTTCCAGTATGAGGCCTGTAGTTTGAGACCAACGTTGTCTCCATAGCTTAGATTACACACAGCTCATATAGTGTAAGAAGCACCAATTCCGCTCCCTGGTGATCTTAGTACATTTGTTAAAGACAAGCCTAATCTTAGTGATTTCTGAGTTAACGTTTAGTTCTCAGGTTCTGAGAGCCTTTTTAAAAGCAAAATCCTGACTGGCTTTGAACTTGTAACCTTTTTGCCATAACCTTCTGGGTGCTAAGATTATTGTTGTAAACGAACACATCTGGCTATCTTTAATCCTCTTAGTAGAATCTTCTTAGTAGTTAATAATAAACTAGATAGTAAGTAAAAATTAGAATTCTTGAGTCTATTTTTGTTGTTTGGTGTGTGTGTTGCTTTTGTTTGAGACAGTTTTTCTGTATAGCCTTGGTTATCCTAGAACTAGCTCTGTAGACCAGTTTGGCTTCGAACTCACAGAAATCCACCTGCCTCTGCCTCCCAGGTGCTGAGATTAAAGGCAGGCACAATTACTGCCTGGCCTTTTTTTTTTTTTTTTTTCAATTTGTTTTTAGAGGTAAGAGAGATGGCTCAGTAATAAAGAGCACACGTTGCTTTTTTTGAGGACCCGAGTTTACTTTTCAGCATCTACATGGTGGTTCTAACAACCGTCAGTAATTCCACTTCCTAGGGACCTAATTAATGCCTTTGACCTTTAGCTATGGTGCACATGTGTATACAGGCAAAACACTGACACAAATAAAACAAACAAATCTTAAAACAAATTAGGATTTATTTTTATTTTTGTTTATATATGTGTTTCTTTGAGACTATATGCCACATGTGTGAGGCTCCCAGTAGAGGTCAGAAGAGGGTGTTGGATCCCTTGGAGCCAGAATTATAGTCTCCAGTCCTCTGGAAGAATAGTATGTACTTTTAGCCATTGAACCATATTTCCAGCCCTAGGAGGTCTAAATTTTAAAGCTAAAAAGAAGGTGGAGGGAGGCTGGAGTGATAGCAGGTAAGAGAAGAGCATTTGTTGCCCATGTAAAGGACCAGGGTTTAGTTCACAGCACCTAGTGACTATCTGTTACTTCAGTTCCAGGGATCCAGCCCTCTCCTCTGACTTCTGTAGACACCAGCTATGTACATGGTACCCATACACACATTCAGGCGAAGCACTAATATACATAAAATTTTAAAAATATATAAATTTAATGCCTGGCAAT
Source organism: Alexandromys fortis (assembly GCF_014885135.2). NCBI lineage: Eukaryota > Metazoa > Chordata > Mammalia > Rodentia > Cricetidae > Alexandromys > Alexandromys fortis. The sequence continues at coordinate 14,512,379 of NW_026067974.1, read as the reverse complement.
GGTGACACATGCCTTTAATTTTAACACTTGGGAGGCAGGGCAGGTGAATCTCTGTGAGTTGGAGGCCAGCATTGCCTACAGAGTGAGTTCTATCTAGGACAAGGCTCCAAAGCTACAGAGAAACCCTATCTCGAAAAATCAGTGTGTGTGTCTGTGTGTGTGTGTGTGTGTGTGTTCGTGTGTTCGTATGTATGTATATGAGAATGGGTCCAGCCTAGTGGTACATGCCTTTAATCCCAGCACTTGAGAAGTGGATCACCATGAGTTCCAGGACACCCAGAACTACATGGTGACCTTGTCTCAAAAAACAACAGCAAAAAGTAATAAAATTAAGAAAGAAAGGGATTGCAGAAGAATAGGAGGGGAGCGGTTAACTGAAGAGAGAAAGAATATAATGGAAAAGATTGTTTTTCATTATAGAGATCATCATATTTAAAGAGTACATCAAGGAGCTAGAGAGATGACTCAGCATTTAACAGCATACATATTCTGTCTGCTCTTAAAGAAAACTGTTTTGGTTCTCAGAACTCCTATCAGGTGACTCACAGCTGCTTGTAACTCCAGCTCCAGGGGATTCAGACACTGCTGGCCTCATGTGCATGTATCCACAGATACATGTAATGAAAAGTGATAAAAATTAAAATTTAAAGGATATGCCAGGCAGTGGTGGTGCACACTTTTAATACCAGCACTTGAAAGAGGCAGAGGCAAGAGGATCTCTGTGAGTTCGAGACAAGCCTGGTCTACAGAGCAAATTCTAGGACAGGCAGTGCTAGCTACACAGAGAAACCTTGTCTCCACCAAAAAAAATTGGAGGATATGTGAAGATATTAATTAATGTAGTAAGTTCATGGCATAATAATAATTTTAGATTGAAATTGAGAACAAGTGAAAGTAGGTAACTTTTGTTTTTATCATTTTACTTTGTATTTTTTAGTTACGTAGAAAAGAATGTGGAGCTGGGGAAATAGCTTAGTCAGTAAAGAGTTTGTCACACAAGTCTGAAGATCTAAGTTTGATCCCTAGAGCCTATGAAAAAAGGCAGTCATGGTGGTGCACACTTATAAACTCATCCAGGGAGGCACAAACTGGCAGCTTGCCAGCCATCCTAGATAACCCTGCAGCTTCCAAGCCAAACAGAGAACCAGACCCTGTCTCTAAAAACAAGGTAGATGGCACCTTATGAACAACCTGGGGATTACCTCTGATGCACACACATGTGGGGGTTAGGGGAGAAGAAGTGACTTAGTAATAGAAGCAGTTTGGCTATTATCAAGGTAAATTCATTTGGAAGAATAATTACAGTTTTGTCTGTGAAGCAGGTACTCATGTAGGTCAGATTGGCCTCAAAGCTTGTTGTATGGTAAAAGATGACCTTCAATTCCCAATCCTCAAGCCCCTACCTTCAAATGCCAAAATCACAGGCGTATACCACTGTGCTGGCTAACTAAATGGAAAAACATTTTTTTATTTGTTTGTTCTTTTTTATTTTATTTTTCTTTTCTTTCTTTCCCATGACAGAGTTTCTCTATAGCTCTTTTTGTTTTTAAAGACAGGGTTTCTTTGTAGCTTTGGAGCCTGTCCTGGAACTAGCTCTTGAACTCACAGCGATCCGCCTGGCTCTGCCTCCTCAGTGCTGGTATTAAGGCATGCACCACCACTGCCCAACTCATTCGTTTTTTAGAGTCGGGCCTGGCTGCCCTGGGACCATACTGGCCCCAAACTGAAAGAGATCCATCCACCTCTGCCTCCCAAGTGCTAGAAATTAAAGATGTGTGCACAATGCCCAACATAAATGAAATCTTTTTTAGAGATCATTTTTATTGATTAGTTTAATTTTTAGGAAAATCTTGGATGATGATGTGTGTGTGTTTTATGTGTGGGGCATGTGTATGGAGGTCAGAGGTAGTTTTGCCTCTGTATACATCAGGCTAGCTAGGCTAGCCTATAAACATCGTAGTATTCTTATGTCTCTGAGATAAAATTCCCATTTTTCAGATCAGAAAATTAACTCTCTCTTTTTTTTTTAAAGATGTGTGTGTGTGTGTGTGTGTGTGTGTGTGTGTGTGTGTATACACATATACAGTATCCTGCTTGTAGGCCAGAAGAGGGCACCAGACCTCATTATAGGTGGTTGTGAACCACCACGTGGTTGCTGGGAATTGAACTCAGGACCTCTGGAAGAGCAGTCAGTGCTCTTAACTGCTGGGCCATCTCTCCAGCCCCCCCCCCCCTTGTTTTTTTGAGATAAGGTTTTCCTTATCTCAAACAGTGGCTCTGTGCGAACTATGCTGGTCCTGAACTGCGGGTCTTCTGCCTCCACTTCCTGGGTGTCTGTTTTTATATATATATATATATATACAGACACCTATGCCTTTAATCAGTGTGCTATATGATGTATGCCTAAACAGTTTGCTGGATCCTTCAACTTTGATGATAGAATTGTAATACAGGACAGTTACCTACCTTACTCTCCAACAGTTTGGAAATGGCTCTGAATATGATGTTTTCTTTGGAGATTTGAAGTGATCATATATGTTTCCTCAATATAAATTCACTAGAAGCTAGACGCTGAATTAGGTAGTAAAAAAAACTTCACAAACTAGCTTTTTTCTTTTTTTTTTTTCCCCTTTTGGTTTTTTGAGAGAGGGTTTGTCTGTGTAACAGAGCCCTTTTTGAGAGTTAGCTCTCTCTTTCTACCATGTAGAGGATCAAACTCAGGTTGTTAGATTGATGGCAAGTACCTTTACCTGGTCTCACAGTGTAGACAGGTGGGCCTCAAACTTGAGGTGTTTTTCTGTCTTCTGAGTTTTGAAATTATAGGTGTGAGCCACTGTGCCTAGTTTCCTCAATTTTTTTCTTATGTTTTATTTTCTGTGTAATTTTTAGTGTTCCATCATGTATAATTTTTATTATTTGTGTATTTCTTTTGCCCTTCTTAAACTAAGTTTCTAAAGATTAGTAATTAGTGTGTTTTTGCATGTTGTTTGTTGATACTTTCATGGTTTTTATTGTATGTATATTTGCTGACAAAATAGCCTAGATCTACACTAATTCTTCAAGGAAGATCAGGAGCTAGTGAAATGCCTCAGTAGGTAATTGTGCTTGCTGTCAAACCTAACAAACTGAGTTTGACACCCATGACCCATAGTGGAAGGAGATAACTGACTCCTGCAAGTTGACCTCTGATCTTCATGTACATACCATGACATTCACCACCACCACCAATAAAGAAATAAATGAATACTTGTAAGTTGGAGGGGGAAGGGGAGGATAAGTTAGGAGCTGGGCAGGTAGGGGTGGTCTTGTGATCCCAGCACTTCAGAGACCAAGGCAGAAGGTTCCTAAGCAGGCTGTCCTGGCTAAATGACACAAACCTGGGGGTGAGGAGACTAGAACTGTAAGTCATAACCCATGCCTACTTAGAGTTGATGGGGAGACAGACAAAACAAATACAAGTATATGATGGGGACACTAAAGAATTGAACAACTTAACTTAGAATTTCAGTTTGTTTAACAATTCAACATGCAGAAATCTCAAGTTACAAGAATATTGAAGCAGGCAACTATTTCACATCTGGTCAAATGTAGTTGCTAGTAGGTATATGAAACACAGATATCTATGGATTGTTGATGTTTCTTCCATGAGAAACGTTCGCTATTATTCTTATTTAAATTTTTTTATTACATTTATCTGTATGTGTTGTGTTTGTGGAGGTCAGAACAACCTGAAGAGATTATTTCTCTCCTGTCAAGTGATTATCAGATATTGAACTCAGGTCATCAGGTTTGCAGTTTGCTTGCTTCACCCCACCCCCTTTGGTAGGTTTTAGATAGACTCATGTGGCCGAGGCTTCCTTGAGTCATACTCAGTGTGTAGTTGAAGATGCCTCTGAACAATTTCTGATTATTTTGCCTCTGCTGATCTAGTGTTGAGATTACAGTTTATTACAGATTATGCATTGCTGGGGGTCAATCCCAAGGCTTTGTGTCTGCTAGGCAAACACTGTACCAACTGAACCATACCCCAAATCCTCAGGAAGATTATAAGAACACCAAGTAAAAAGTATAATTTAGCTGTCAGTGGTGACACATACCTTTAGTTCTAGCACTGCAGAGGCAGGAGGATCTCTGAGTTCCAGGCAGCCTGATCCAGAACATCTGGAGCTACACAGAGAAACCTATCTTGAAAAGCAAAAATCATCATCATCATCATCATCTCAGTACTTGGAAAACTGCATAGGGAGAATAAAAAACTCAGAAGCAGCCTGGGTTACATATCAAAGTTATCTCCAACAACAAAGAATGAAAAGATTACTACCAACATAAGTAGCAGGGGATATTATTTAGAAAAGAAAACATGTAATATCTCCCATGCACATAAGGATCTTTTTTTCCTTTTTCGAGGTTGTGAAGTGTCACTCTGTACCCTGAATTAGCCTCAAGTCAAAATCCTCCTGCCCCAGCTGCCAGAGTATGGGGATTTGGGGCATTTACCTACCACCTGTGTCCTGCAAATCTGATTTGTTGTCCATTTGTTTTGAGGTAGGGTCTTTCTAGGTATCCCTGGCTGTCTTGAATGAAACTCATTTAGTAGACCAGACTGACCTTGAGTTTGCAAAGGTCCACCTGCACCTGCCTCCAAGTGATGTATGATTTTTTTTTTCTTTCTTTCCTTTTTTTGTTTTTTTGAGACGGTTTCTCTGCGTAACAACCCTAGCTGTCCTGGAACTAGCTGTTGTAGACCAGGCTGGCCTCGAACTCACAGAGATCTACCTGCCTCTGACTCCCAAGTGCTGGGATTAAAGGCGTGCGCCACCACCACCCAGTTCAGGCACATGATGATTTTTTTCAGTTCTTTTTTCATTTGTTTGTTTTTTCTTTTCCCCTTAACATAGACTCTCCCAATGTAGACCTGACTGACCTGTACTCAGAGGACTCTTGACTGCCTCTGCTTTCTGAGTGCTGGGATTAAGACATGCACAGTTATACCTGACAAAAATCTGAATTTTTAAAAATAATCTAGAAATCCATATTGTGTGTGTGTGTGAGTGTGTGTGTCTGTTTCTACCTCCTGAGTGATGGGATTAAAGGCCTGCACCACTACGGTGCCCAGCCATGAGTGTGGTGTGTATGTTTGAATGCTGTGGCATGTGTGTAGTTAGAAGACAACTTTATGTAGTTAGTTTTCTCCTTTCACTTTTACATAGGTTCCAAGGATTGAACTCACATAGTCAGGCTTCACAGCAAACATTTTACCTGCTGAACTATTTTTTGTCAGCTACAAACACATTACTTTAGATCATAACAGTCCACCCTGATTCCTAAAGACTCATAATCAAGGATGTATTTAGTCCATCTCTTAAAAGTCCCCATAGTCTTTTAACAGTCATACCACAGTTCAGAAGTCCAAAAGGTCTTCCAAGACTAAAGGCAGTCTGCACAGAAACCCTGTAGAATCAAAGTCATATTTGTGTACATCGATGTACAATGACACAGTTCCATTCCAAAAGGGAGAAATGTGGGCACAGCAAAGAAAGGCTGGAACAAACCATGAAGATCCAGGTCCAGTGGCTGGGGCTTATGACAGAATCATCTTGGCTCCAGAGTGCTTAAGAAACCTGCTGCTTGGGGCTGGAGAGATGGCTCAGAGGTTAAGAGCATTGCCTGCTCTTCCAAAGGTCCTGAGTTCAATTCCCAGCAACCACATGATGGCTCACAACCATCTGTAATGAGGTCTGATGCCCTCTTCTGGCCTGCAGGCATACACACAGACAGAATATTGTATACACAATAAATAAATATTTAAAAAAAAAAAGAAAGAAAGAAACCTGCTGCTTCAGGTCTGCCTCTTAGAGGGCTGTGAGCACACACAGCCCTTCTGGGCCAGCTCCATTCCATGCCTGCAACTTTCTTCTAGGGTTTTCCCATCGTTTCCATTGCAGCAGAGGCTTCACCTTCATGTGATGAGTTCTTGGGGCTGCTTTGCAGGGACTCTGATACTGCTACACATTGCCTGGTGTCAGTAGTTCTGTCTATAGAACCTCAGCACAAGACTCCTTACTCAATGTACTACCATCTTTCATGCCTGCAAAACAGGTACATGTACCAGGTGGTTGATGCTGATAAGATCTGGTGCTAGCTTGGGAAGTAGTCTGTCCCCCTGGACCACAGTTGTATCATTTATTCACTGTGTGCTGCTAACCCTGGGGAAATGCTTCCCCTATGATTATTTTCAAACAGGAAACTCCATGTGCCTATTAGGTTTTTAATGTTTTGTTTTTTGTTTGTTTTTGAGATAAGGTTTCACTATATAGCCCTGGACAACTTTAAGCTTACTATGTGTAGACCTGGTTGACTTGGAACGCTTGGCAGCCCTCCTGCCTCTGCACTGGTATTATAAACATGTGCCACCATATCTGGAGAAGGTCACTTTTCAAAAATATTTCTGAGCAGAGTATATAATTGATTCAGTAAAGTGCTTGAAAGACCTTTAAGAGTTGGATCCTTAGAACTGAGGTTGCAAAAAACTGGTCATGGTACCCTTGTTGTCCCAGTGCTGGGGAAGCAGAGACTTGTAGATCCTTTGGACTGACTAGCAAGGTAGGCTACATGGTAAACTCCATGAAAGACCTTTTCTCAAAAAACAGCTTGAATAGTGCCTGAGGAACAATACTGGAAGTTATCTTGTGGCCTTCTTAGACATGTGCACCTGCTCATAACACATGCACCTGTGTACTTGCACATATGGGTGATAATAAAGCCTTGTGAAGACTGTGGTAAGAGTTCGGTCTTCTGTGTAGTAATTTAAATTTATAAAGCTTGACAATTAAAAATTGCCGCTTACAGGCTATAAGAAGGCTCTAACTGTTTAGTTGTCTCTTCTTAGGGAATTGAGGTTTTCATAGCCCAACCTTTTAGGGGGGACAGTCCTAAAAAGATGTACTGAAGAATAAATGGTTGTGTGTGTTGGGGAGGATAACAGTGAAAAGTACAAGAAAAGTGTTTTACATGAAACTAGAAAGTCTTCGGGGGTTTTAGAATGATCCTGCAACTGTAAGAACTTTTCGTTGTGGTTATGGAACACTTAACACCCCCAGTGGTAGGAGATAGAACTGCAAGAGCCATTTGGTTGTCAAGGTTTTTATACTAATTTCTGCTGCTGTGTCAGCTGTATAGCACCCGAGTGTTTTCTACCATTTAGACATTAGAATTGAAGTGGAGCTGGGCAGTAGTGGCACATTCCTTTAATCCCAGTGTCCAGGAGGCAGAGGCAGGCAGATCTCTGTAAGTTCGAGGCCAGCCTGGTTTAAAGTGAGTTCCAGGACAGCAAGGCTGTTACACAGAGAAACACTATCTGGGAAAAAAACAAAACAAAACAAAACAAAACAAAACAAAACAAAACATGACGTTCACGGGGGCTGGAGAGATGGCTCAGTGGTTAAGAGCATTGCCTGCTCTTCCAAAGGTCCTGAGTTCCATTCCCAGCAACCACATGGTGGCTCACAACCATCTGGAATGAGGTCTGGTGCCCTCTTCTGGCCTGCAGACATACAGACAGAATATTGTATACATAATAAATAAATATAAAAAAAAAACATGACGTTCAGGTTGTCACTTTGTAAACACATTCTTTGTTGTGGTGGTGGTTCTCCTTGCTTTGCTTTTGAGACCAGGTCTCACTCTCCAGCTTTGGCTGGCCTAGAACTCACTATGTAGCCCAGGCTAACCTCAGGTTTGCTGTAGTTCTCATCCCACAGCCTCCCAAGTGCTGGTAATTCCTGGTGTGAGTCGCCATGCCTAGCTCTTTTGGAGTTCTTTGATATAAACAGTATTCACATAAGGGTGGCTGGGAGATGAATAGTCAGTAAAGTGCTTGTGTTGCAAGTTGCTAAAATTTGGATTCCAGTCCATGTGTATAAATATGGAGATAGTAGAGACAAAGGGATCACTGAGGCTTGCTGGCTTACTGAGAACTCTGGGGTTGTTGAGAGACATTTTCTCTATAAATAAGGTAGAAAGCCAGAGAAGACACCTGAGGTTGAACTTTAGTATCCACATACCAGTTCAAACACATACAAAGTTCAGTCATACACAAACATATTTATGAGCATAGATACACACAATGGAAATAAAAACTTAGATCATTAGAGCTGAGCTTGTATGTAGCTTTGTGACAGAGCATTTGAGAGTTCATGGATTCTAAACCCACTACTACAAAAAACAATAAGAAAAACATAAACAAATTTCAGTTTATTAGCAAAACATCATTTACCATTTTATTTAGAAAGTATGGTTATTTGGTCGGGAAGCTCACTTAGCCAGGTAGGTTCTGAACGTGGAGTAGATCTCTCCTCCTTCCTTTAATGTGTATCCCAGAACTCAAGCTACCAGCTTCCAGGGCAAATGCTCTACCCACTGAGCCAGCTAACTGTCCACAGTTCATCTTCTTATAGTTGGGCCTAGTGAAAGACACAACAAACATGTTTTTAATAATAGAAATTAACTTTTAAAAAGTTCCACACTTTGAACTGAATTTAGCTCAGTGTTTTAAAAAGAAGTTGTCTCTTTGAGGGAATACAATTTGGCTACTGCTGCTTGCCCTTAAAAAATTTTTGATCATTACAAATTGTTATTTATTCTGTTATTTTTATGATTTATTTTATGTGCATTGTGTTTTGCATGTGTGTCTGTGTGAGGGACTCAGATACCCTGGAACTGGAGTTACAAACAGGTGTGTGTACAGACTACTGCCATGTGAGTGCTGAGAACTATATCAGGTCCTCTGGAAGAGCAGCCAGTGCTCTTAACCACTGAGCCATCTCTCCAGCTCCTCTAAGTGATACTTTTTATGGTAGGATCAGTCATTGACAGAAATGAAGAAGTAAGGGAATTTTTTTTTCTTTTTGAAGTAAGGGATTTTTAAAAAAAATGGTACAACCCCTTCTTGTATATGTTCTTTGGTGTCTTTTTCCCACTGTGATTTTTCCTTGGGTGATTTTTCTTGGTTGTGTAGTCACTTTAATAATGTTAGGAAATTACTGCTTCACGTAGGCAGTGATTTCATCTTCAGATTGTTTTGTAGTTTGGATCTTTTCCATGAGTTAACTCTGGAGAAATTATAAATGAGGTTCTTTTGAGGCTGTTGTTTTTGTTGTTGTTTTCTGGAATTCTTTTTCAAAGGTTGGCATAGTTATGTGTGAAGGACAGATGTTGGTGATGAAGTCTTTTAACAGGAAGCAAAGATCTGAGCAGAGCTACTTAGAGTTTTAACTCATTCTTAACAGAGTTCAGTTCTAGACCTCTGTTAACTATTTTGAAGTGGTCTTGAAGCCCCGTCAGCCAGGCTCCTTATAGTTCTTTTGTGAAGAAATTACCTGGTCAGTGTCTGGTTGATCCCATCCATTCTTTACTGTGGTTTATTTAAGGAGTCCCATCTTGCACCCTGAATACTGATTTGCCAGAATGAATAAGTTAAATGAAAGATTAGAAGCTAGAGTTAGTTTTCTCCCTTTAAACAGATTGACATCCCAGCCCATCCCCACCCCTGTGTTATTGAAGAGGAGATTGTTCACGTTCTCAAGTCGCAGTACAAAAATCTCACACCCCATCCTGACCAGTACAAAAACAGCTGCTGCAGCACAAAATGTCCTCCCTCTGTCCTCACTGAAGTCGGGGGAGGGACAAAACCCAACCGGTACTTTACCCCATCCTGTGCCTGCTAGAAGGCCTGTTTCCTGCCCTCATGGTTTCTGCCTAACAGACGGTGTTTCTTTTTTACAGCGTTATGATCCTGGACTTGTTGTGGTGATGGTAAACTTAGCAGTGGTAATTTTTATTTTCAGACTGAATTATTCCTTTGTCATCAGTGCACCAATATGTTAGGCTTACTCTCTGTTGTAGCCTCATCCTTCTGCTTGGTCTTTTCATTTTCCTTTCCTTTCCTTATGCAACTTGTCTGATCCTTGTTCATTGAAGGGTAATGTTAAGAAGGGATGTATCTATGTTAGAACTGCCAAAAAGAATCAGTTAGAATGTTAAATTCTAAAACTGTCAAAAAACTTGATTTCCCCACCCCAGTGTAATGGGCACTAGCACTTGCTACTGCAATTTATAAATAAGTTAAAACAAACTTTGACTGCCTTAGAAGGCAAAAGTACTAATGCAGAATTTATAAACAGGGGTTTACAGAGGTAATCAATCTGTACCAAAACGTTGTTTATTTTTCCAAAATAAATTCTGACCAATCAAAAAAATACTCTAAAATAAATTTCTTTGATGTTTCTTTTCAATTGTTTCATTGGACTATTTGTTTTTACCGGTAAATCCCTGATTGAGACGTTATGAAAGTGATATTGCACCTAGGAAGTCATTTTTATAACCTGTCTTTACCTTGGTCCTTTTGCTAAAGATTGCAGTCACTGCTTATTTATTATACCATTGGGCAGAAGGAGCACTGTGCTTTCATCGTATTTGACTGGCAATCTGGGAAAGATCTAATAGAAGACTGTGCTCTAGAAAGTTTTTGTTATTACTTGGGTGAGGTTTTTGTTTTGTTTTTAACTATGAAGATAATTGCTTGTTTTCTGTTTATTAAAAACAATAATGTGATCTTGTTGATAAGCAGTTAAACTTCTGAGTGTCAATAATAGAATATTGTTGACAAGTAGTTAAGCTTCTGGGTTTGTTTTTCAGTATGATTTAAAGATGAAAAATACTAATTCAATAAATATATAGACCAGACGCAAGTGTTGCTGGTTATTTTCTTTTTTCTTTGGGATCCAAACAAACCAATTATTCTAAAATTTTTTTCTTTGATAATACCTAAGATTTAGCCTGACAAAACTTGAATTTCTTGCCCAAAGGTATAATATATGTATATATGTGTGTGTGTGTGTGCGCGCGCGCGTGTATAACAACAAAAATAAAATTAAAAAAAAAAAACAATTGTTTACACCAGCCTGAGTGAAATGATGAGGGAAGTAAACATTGTGTTTTTTCACTAAAGGTGTACCTGGGTAAGGTAAGTTCTTTTTAGTTACATCACAATGAAAGCGCAAATTGTGATGTAAAACAGCTGTGGTAGTAAAGTGCTTGTCTGCCCCATTTGCTTTGTTTGGCTGGTTATGAGTGGATTAAATATATATTTTCAAAAAATCTCCAGCATAGATCAATTAGTCGAAAGTCAATTTTCTTCGCAACTAGTCCTTTTCACAGCTTACCAATAACCGTCCCTAGCCAGTGTAAATTCACTCGACAGAATGTGACCTCAGGCACCAGTTTTAAAATAAAACCAATCTTGTCCCTAAGGGCAAGTAGCTGTTGTTTTTATTTAAATTTTCATTTGATTAGAAAAGATCTTTTGAAAAATATTTTTTATAAACATACTGAGTTATAATTGTATTGGTTTCCTTTGTTTTCAATGTTCTCTTTTCCCCCCATTCAAGCATTTAAGATGTTCATCACCAGTTTTAAGGGATGACAAGGAGATGTTGGCACAAATCTGTTCTCATTGCTACTTGGGATCCTTTAAGAGCTTGTGCTGGGCAAGGTGTCAGTAATCCCTGTATTTGGGAGCTTCAAGGTCATCCTCACTTTTATAGTCGAGTTTGAGGCCAACCTGGTCTACAGTTTTATAAAAACAAACAGAAAAAGGAACTTTTAAAGTTTTTTGTGATAAACTTGCTGGTGCCATTGACATGTCCCCCATTCATTTGCTTAGTTTTGCCATAGTTACCTGGAGTTCTCTCCAGCTGGGAGGTCAACTAAAAATGGTTGGTTGGGATTAATCCAAGAAAGGAAGGATTGGACGTAAGCTGTGAGAATGGCTTTTGTTTGGTTCACTGTAGCTTTCTGGTCTCTGCACTCCAAGGCAAGATCTAACCACCCAAACCTAATGTTTAAAGTGAGCTTTTGGCCTAATTATACGCCTCAACTTGATTCTGTGTTCCTTTACAGGGAGAACAGACCCTATTCCAATCGTTGTCAAGTATGATGTCATGGGCATGGGTCGCATGGAAATGGAGGTAAAGTGGTCTCATTAAGCAAATTTAATTTTATGGGATATATAAAATCGGCTTTCATTTCAAACTCATATCAGTATAAACATATTTATCAGGTGAACATAATTTTAATTTTTCTTTGATCAATTAAAAATGTATTTTATATTTTCATTTTGTGCTATTTTTGAAGCACAGAAGATATAAATACTGCTCCCTGTTTTAACTGAGGTGTAAACAATGTGTTTTCTTAGTATCGTACAGAAAGACCAGGTCAGACTCTGGACTTGTTTTAATAGACAGTGTTGCTTTGTGCTTAAAACACTTGTGTGGTAGAAGCTCTGCCCATGTAGAGTTGGTTACAGCTATTGTCCGCGATACTGTCTTATTATCTGAAATGTGGGTGGTGAATATTCAACTGAAGTCTTGTTATCAATAGTTGGGTCTGTTAGACCTGTCAGGAAAGAGGTTAAGGACTGAGAAAACATAAGTTTCTTGCTTTCCAACACAGCATTACGCTTATGTAAATGATATTTTTGTAGCTAATTCTGGGGTACTTTAGGAAAAAGAATAAATATATCTATTTTTGTCAAGTTGGATTATGCCGAAGATGCTACCGAACGGCGTCGTGTCCTAGAAGTAGAAAAAGAAGACACAGAAGAGCTGAGACAAAAGTACAAGGTACCTTGAGCAAAGTCATTGTTGTTTGAGAATGTCCACACAGAGAAGAGGTGTTTGTTTTTGGTGAAAAGGGTTCCTTGAGTGATAGCATTTGTCTACATTTACTGGTGATTTGCGTTAATCTCAGTTTGCAGTTACTTTTTATTTTCTCCTGCAGTAAAATCTGTGTTAGAAAATTGTGTTTGAAAATACTAGTCCCAGGTAGGAAATACAAAGAAGTCAAGTAGTAGCAGCAAAACAGACAAAACAACAAAAAAAGGGGTTTAGGAGTCCTTGGAGGCTTTCCTTTTTAAAAAGGAAAAGGATGAGGGTATTTTTGTGGAGCAGGCATTCATTTTATGTAATGCCACAGTGTGCATAAAACCCAAAGAACAACAGGGTTGGTTCTTTCCACCCAGAGTTCAGACCCGGACTCTGGCTTGGCAGCAGGTGTCCTTGCCTGCGGAGCCCTCTCACCAGTCCTGAATGAGGTATTTTATTGTAATTTAAGAATTTTCTTTTTCATTGGTAATTACACTCAGCCCTGAAGCACAGGTTTATCTCTTATTTCTCCACGTGGGCATAAAGTTGGATTCTTTTTGGTTTTGGGACAGGGTTTTTCTGTGTGACAGCACTGACTATCCTGGAACTTGCTCTGTAGACCAGGCTGGCCTTGAACTTACAGATCCTCCTGCCTCTGCTTCCCGAATGCTGGGATCACATGTATGCCTGATGTCCTCAGAGTTCAGAAAAAGGCTTCAAATACCCCGGAACTGAAATTACAAATGACTGGGAGCCACCATGTTGGGATCTGGGAACAAAACCTTGATTCTCTTTAAGAGCAACCAGTGCTTTAAAATATTGAGCCATCTCTCTAGTCCACAGTAGTTTCTTTTTATAAGGGACTATTCATAACAAACTGCAGTTTAGAACAAGCATATAAACGTTCAGGAAACTTTCCTTTCAGGGTATTATAGTATGTCCAGTCTCTGTCATAAAATGGGCAAATTAGAAGATAAAAATAGATCTTATTAAGGTTATCATACAGAAATGATGTTTTTGTTGTACTTAAGCTGAAAATGGGAAAGGGGGATTTAAAAAAATATGTTCTGCCATTTTTAAAGGGAAAGTAAAGCCATAGCCTGCCTACCCAAGGATCTATTGAAGATCTTTCAAAGTCTCACTGCTTTGAAGTGCCTATAAATTTAGCCTAGGTATCTAGACTTTTCATTAGTATGGAAAAGAGAAAGGGGTGATATACTAGTCAGAGTCTTTGTCAGTCTTGGAAACCAAAGATCTATTATTTTCTTCCATTGTTAAGATAGATAACAGATGAGAAAAATTAAATAAAATAGCTATAATTTTACAGACTTAAAGATGAAAAAACAACAAAGATTGAGGTGATAGCATACCTATAAGGACTCCTGAAATCCAGGATATTCAGACATAGTGGTGCCTGCCTGTCTTCCTAGCATTTAAGAGGCAGAGAAAGGTACTAGACATGACAGCACACACTTGTATTCCCAAGCACTTGGCGGGGGAAGGCCACAGGTTCTAGTACAGCACTTAGGGTCACACAATGAGACTATCTCAGAAAAGAAAAAAGGTATTTAGGAGATGGTTCACTATGTAAAGCACTTACTACAAATATTGGATGAACTGAGGTCATCTTACAAAATGCCAGATGTAGCAGTGCATGCCTGATTTCAGTGCTCAGGTGGAGAAATAGGGGCAGTGACAAGATGATCCCTGGAAGTTTGTGGACCATATAGACTGGTGACAAAAAAGAGGCCTGCCCCAAACAAGGGTGAGCCTAGGCACCCAAGGTTGTCCTGACCTTCTTACACTCAGCACACCTAAGCATGCTCCACATTACACAAACAAAACAAATTCTTTTAATATGTTTTTAATGTCTAGAGAAAGAGCTCAGTGCTTAAGAGCACCCAGAGGACCTGGGTTCAATCCCCAGCACCCACATGGCATCTCATAACTATCTGTAACTCTAGGGGATTGAATGCTCTCTTTTGGCTTCCACAGGCACTTCATGTAGGTGAAGCCTCAATACATTCAAACAAGCACTCATACATATGAAATAAAAAAATGAAACTTTTTAAAAACAAAATGGAAAATTTGAAGATTTCTTGCTGGTGTTTTGAGATTTGAGTGCTTTCTAAGCTCACTTTTATTTTCTTATTTTTTTTAATTTGCCTATTTATTTATTTGGTGGTGATGGTTGTTTCAAGACATGGTTTCTCTGTCTAATTCTAGCTGTCCTGGAACTCAACTCTGTAAACCAGGCTGGCCTCACACTCAGAGATCCGCTGGCCTCTGCCTCCTGAGTGCCAGGACTAAGGGCATGTGCTGCTGCTGCCACTTGGCCCACACCCAGCTTTTAAACTATTTTTTTTCTTGAGTTCTGGGAATAATCATGTCAGGTTTCCTCTCTTTATGATAAATTACACTGGTAATAATTTTTTTTTTAATGTTGAACCTTGAGTCCTTTGGATAGATCTTACTTCTCTTGCTGAGTAATCCTGTTTAGTATATGCTCTATTCCGGTTACTGGTTTAAAAGTAAAATAGAGCGACATAATGGGGCTGGGGGGATGGCTTAACAGTTAAGGGCTCCTGCTAGTCTCAAAGAGGACCTGGATTCAATTCCCAGTACCTACATGGCAACTCACAACTGCCTCTAACTCCATTTCCAGGGGATCTGAGCTCCCTCTCTAGGCCCTGGCCATCTTAGCACTCACTATGTACTAAGGAAGTCTTGTCAGCCTACGGTGTGTTATGGGCATGTACCAACACTGTGCCTGGTTAAAATTGTGTCTTATATTGAATCTAGTTGGTTTTTGGTTAAGGACAAAATAGAGAATGGTTTTGTCTACCATATTGCCAAAAATGAAATAAAATTACACTTTCTTGAACACTTGTTAATACATATATAAAGTGTTACCCTACCAAATTGCCCCTTGTGTTTTATCCTGCATTTATCAGTGCCATTGAATTTTACGGAAAGTTATTTTTTTCTTTCTGCTTGAGTAATAGCTGTCTAAATCCTATGGAGTTTATGTCTTGTTTGTATTTTGTGATTCTTAACAGGATTACGTTGACAAAGAAAAGGCAATCGCCAAAGCCTTAGAAGATCTTAGAGCCAACTTTTACTGTGAACTCTGTGATAAACAGTATCAGAAACACCAGGAATTTGACAACCACATTAACTCTTACGATCATGCACACAAGCAGGTAAGGAGTAACTACTTGGTGTCAAGGAAAAAGATTCTTGTTATAACCGTTGGTGTTTATGAGTGTGATGGGTTTCTTGTGTCAACCAGTTTGTACTTTTGGCTACCTGATACACTAGCTCCCGTTTACCATGGAAGCTGTTCCCACATAGATGCCCTCTTCTCCCTGCCACTCCATCACCATTTTAAGTAAAATAATAAATTGTGAGTTTCTTAAATCTTAGGTAATGCTTGTGATTTTGATTAATTTTTAATTTTTTGTTTTTAATGTGGCGATTGAGCCAAGGACCACTGAGAGAGCTTTATGTCAGTTTTTCTCCTTCTCTCAACATTTTAGACTTGTGGTTTTCTGAACCTGTGAGTGTAAGAGTTATGGCTACTATTTCCTGTCAGCAAGTCATCTTGTTATTCCATATTCCCTGGAAAATGACTGAATCCTGATGACAATCAAAGTAGATATGCTGTGTCTTAGTAACAACAAACCCTTCTTGTCTCAATTAGAGTTTCTGTGTGGGGAAATGCCATGACCAAAAGCAACTTGGGGAGGAAAGGGCTTATTTTCTAGGTCACAATTCATCACTGAAGGAAGTAAGAGCAGGTACCTGGAGGTAGGAACTGATTCAGAGGCCATGGAAAAGTGCTGATTGCTGGCTTGTTTCTCGTGGTTTTCCCAGTTTGCTTTCTTATAATACCCAGGACCACCTTCTTGGGCTCTTGGTAGTTACTTCACTTAAATTGCTTTCAGACAAGCAAGGTCTTGCTAAATGGTTCAGGAACTCCCTATGTAGACCAAGCTGATCTTGAGCTTGGGATGGGCCCTTCTGCCTACCTCACATATACCCATCCAGTGTTAGGATTGCTGGGCTGTCCCCAGCTCTTAAAGTTGCTTTTTAAGAGGAAAGATTTTTTTTTTATACAAAATATTTAGGAGAAGCGTTGAACCAATAAAATTCATATTGACATTAATACCTCAGTGACATAGCTGCCAACTTAAGTGTAGTAGAAATTGTTATAGCGTTCATTCTTAGATTTTGACATTCTCATTCATTCTCCTGTATACTTTATGTTGACTGATCTTCTTCACCACTCTTATGAGTTACAGGAGTTAGCAGCTTGGAAATAACTCCCCAAGGGGCACTTGGCAGTTGTTGTCTAGATACACTTCAGGCTGTCTTAACTAGGAGGTGATACTTTTGGGATCAAGTTGAGTGGGATTCAAAGATATTGTTGAATATCCTATAATACACAACACCTCAAAATAAAGACTCAGAAGTGTGATCGCTGGTGCTGAGGTTAACTATTGGAAACTTTCAAATATATGAGCTATTTCACTCTTGCTTAGCACAAATTATAATCATTTTACATCTCTGGTTATCATAAACATTTATAAAGAGCTCATCTAGATCCAAAATGTATACTTAAATTGTTTTTATATGACCAAAATAAAATATAAAATTAAGAATTTGGGGATCTGAAGAGATGGTTCAGATGGTAAAGCACTTGCTGTGAAAGCATGAGAACTGGGTTGGATCTCTTAGAGCCATGGAAAAGTCAGGTAGGTGTAGTGGCACGGGTGTAATCCCAGGAGACAGGACTCCTGGGAGCAAGCTGACTAGCCAAAATGGTGAGAGACCCCTGCCTCAGTATGTAAGGTGGGAAGTGATTAGGGAAGACACCCTCTATCATGCACATACACCTTAGACACATAATACTCCACCCCAGTTTTTTTATCCTGAGAATTGGCAGATTGTTCAGTGAGTAATGTGCTTGTAGCACAAGCATGATACTGTGGATTCTGATTGGCAGCCTGCACTGGTAGTTGCTGTGGTGGAGAGACAGACAGAATTATCCCAGGATTTCCAACCAGCCTCACTTATTAGCAGTTTTAATGAGAGATCGTGTCTCAAAAAATAAGGTATGAGGTGATAAAGACAACTTATACCAACCTAGTATCCATATGTGCATACATACACATGCATACATAATACATATATATTATATATATACATATATAATACATATAATTATGAATTTCTTGCAGAAAATTGATGAATACTGTCCACTAATACATGCTTGAGAGCCCTGGTTTGGAAAGGTCTTTAGCTGTGTGATTCACAAATGCATGTCAGTTCATTCTTTCACCTGAGTTAGAAGTGCACTTTACATATTAAAAGAACCTTAAACATAAGCCATAGGCCTGAGACCTGAGTTTTTAGGAGGTAGAAGCAGGAAGATTTTGAATTTAAAGCCAGCCTGGGCTACATAGAAAGATGTTTCTGTCTCTAAATACAAAAGAACACTAGTATGTATGGCTTTTGAGTTTTTTGTTAGAATGTTACTCGCTTTGTTGAAAAGTAGACCACGTCATCTTTCTTCATATTCTTGTCTTTCTACAAATTGTAGAATCTCAAAACAGCACAAAAAAGTCTTAAATTTTTACTTTACAACTCCAACTGTTCTCTACTCAAATTCCTTCTTTCCATCTCTTTTCGAGAGAGGGTGTTAATTGTTAAACAATGCTGGCCTTGAACTTGTGATCCTCCTGATTCTGCCTCTAGCCTGCTGTGGTTAAAGGCTTACCTCGCCTTCCTGACCAGTATTTAAAATTTGTAAAGAACTATTTGTTGACTTTGGTACAGCACAGCTAACTAATACTGATAGGAGATAGGATCATGTGTTTGAGTCCTCCTCAGTGGGCCTGCTGCTTTTCCAAATTGGTGCTCTAAAATTATAAAGGCCCCTGAGCTGCCTTCCAGCAAGACACAGGATTATTATGACGGAGTTCAAAGGTAAGTACTCTACTCCGTGTTAGTTATTTCTAGACATCTCCCATCAAATTGTCATCATTAAAACTTTGGAGAAAGGCTTTATTAGTGATAAACTAAAATAGGCAGGTCCTGGGAAGTACTCTTAAGGTCCAATTTCTAAAAAATTAAGCAACATGGTTACTTACCTTTGTGATTTTTTTTTTTTTTTTTTTAGAGAGTGGGAGAAGAAGGTGTTAAATGCCTCTATTTGCTAGCTTTTCTCAAATTTTCTAAGATTTTGTGATGTAATTAATACAGAAATATTGAGATTATGCTTAAGATTTCTAAATGTAAAGTTAGGCATTGCGATTCTAATTCTTGTGCTCTGTTTTATTACCTTTGAAATCTCCAGTGATGAAGCCAGCCATCCTTGAAGAAATAACCCAGTGTATGAGTACTTACTGAGTTCTGACATACCTGATTGTTCAGTAAACATTAACATTGATTGTAGTCGTAGGCTACAGTTAAATTCAAAACGAAAGGTTTTTCCAGCCCCATCTCCCTGCCCTCTTAATTATCTTACGTATCTTTAAAAAATGTTTGTCTGCTGATAGATAGATGTAACCTCAAATTCAGACCACAGGGGATCTTCTTCCCAGAGTGAGTCTGTAGCAGTGCCTTACTAGTGATCGCTCGGGTGGAGGGGTAGCCCAGCGCGAGTGTTGTGTTCAGAGCCCTGCTTGCTCTTCGGTACTGCAAACAAACAAAAAAGTAGAGTCTCTTACTTTAACACTTTTTTCTTTAATCTACTTGGAATGTCTGTATCCTACCTTCTATTTGTGTCACTAGGGCACCTTATAATACAGTGAGAGGGAGATTATCTCAGGTCTGTTTGGCCTAGTCTTCATGATGTTAGTTTTTTCTCAACTGAAAAAAATTTAAGCCATGTCCAGTGGCATATACCTAGTTATTAAGGCAGAAACTTTGGGCCAGCAGCATGGCAATAGACCTCTTTTGTGTTTCTGTTTGGTTCATTGATATTGGTTTGTTCTGTTGTTGTTGTTGTTGTTTAATTAGACACTTCTGCCTGTGTAGTTGAACTTCTGAACCCTCTGCTGGGATTACATATATGAACTCACCATGCTTTAAGGCTCACCTCTTAAACAAAACAAAACACCTACAACTCACTAAGTCAGCCTTTGATTTATCTTGGTCTATCTATGACATTGGGTTTATATTTCAATAAACCTTGATTACAGCTAAGTAGCTGGTGTCTCTCACTCACTCTCCAAAACTGTGGGCTCCATATTTGTGAGTCATAAGTTACTTGCCAGATTCCTTTACACACTTGAGGTTGTGTCTCAGACCTACTCGCTTCCTTCCTGTGTTCCAGAGTTCTGACTGACACTGGGCACACTGAAACAGCCTGCACACCTCCAGGGTTGGGACCAACTTCCTTACCATTTCAGTGGGCAATAGCTGGATCTGCCATAATTTGTCTTTCTAAGTCAACTTCCAATATTCCCTTCATTTTCCTCTCAAATAAAAGGGTGTTTCCAGCATGCTTCTTTTTCTAAAATAACCTGAGTGTGAAAACACCTGCACTTGTGCATGTTCTGAGAACCTGGGCCATTAGTCCAGTTCTGTTCAGCTGTGGATAAAATAGCAGTTTCCTGAACTTTGAAATAGCATGCCCATCACAGCCAGCAGTGATTTCACTAATCTGAATACGTGGAGTAGAGGCTCCTTCTAATGCATAGTTTCCCTAACTCTTTCTACTCTCTGCCTGGATTTGTGACAGCATTACCTACCAGTAGTTGATTGTTTCCATACTTAGTATTGCCAAAGAGCCAAAAGGTTTTCACCCAGTGCTCAGAAATGAATTGGCCTCTGAATTAAAGTGTGTTCTGAGGGCTGGAGAGATGGCTCAGTAGTTAAGAGCATTGCCTGCTCTTCGAAAGGTCCTGAGTTCAATTCCTGGCAACCACATGGTGGCTCACAACCATCTGTAATAAGGTCTGTGTACAGGCATTCACACAGACAGAATATTGTATACATAATAAATAAATAAATAAACAAACATACATTA
Source organism: Alexandromys fortis (assembly GCF_014885135.2). Taxonomy (NCBI): domain Eukaryota; kingdom Metazoa; phylum Chordata; class Mammalia; order Rodentia; family Cricetidae; genus Alexandromys; species Alexandromys fortis. Next base: position 14,491,640 of record NW_026067974.1, on the reverse strand, counting down.
AAAAATAAAGTGTGTTCTGAGAAATTCCTTGGTGGTAGAAGGAATGATTATCTCTTTGGACTTTATAAAAATTTCATTTAAGTTTGGAGTGGCTGCTTTGCTCTTGAGGTATCACTGTTTACTGATTGTTTGGGGGTTTTGTTTCTTTGACTCAAACTTTTTTGTCAGTTTGTCATTTAATTCTCTATAGTGGGGATGGGGGAGGTGGCCAGAATAAACTCATCAAAACCAGTTAGATGAGGGAAGATAATCCTAGGGCTAAAAGTAAATGAAAATAGCACATTGTCTAGATTCTACACTGTAAATATGTTCTGTGTCTGTTTTGTGTTTATAGTGTTTGCCCTAGAAAACCATGAAGTGATTGGTGGTAGAAATGGAAAACCACAAGGTGTTATTTTTGGTTTGGTTTGGTTTGATTTTTTGAAGTCTGAAGCTTCATAGATGTTGATTTAAACAACACAATTCCCTGTCAAGCAATCACAGTGTGAGAAAAAGGAAGTGTAAAGGGAGAAGTACGTGGTAGAACCTAGGTACACCCTGAGGCGCAGAGATTTTGATGCTGTGGTATTTGTGGTCTATCACTCTGGGTACCATTTTCTTTGGAACTGTTTTGCCTAATAGAGAATATAGTCATTTGGTTAGTCTCTAAAACCTGAGCATGTTTTGGTCCCTACTGAGAGTAGGTTACTTATCCTGTAATCATAACCTCATTGGCTCTGGGAAAGTCTCTATAGGAGGACCATCTGCTCTTACAGCTAGTTGATGGCAGATGTGTCAGGAGCTAGTATTGCAAATAAACCACATATCCTCTTCTTACAATTTCTAATTGTTCTTCATCTTGGCATACAGTCCCAAATAAAAACCAGCTTACCATGTTCGTGTTCCACTGTTTCAACTTGTTTTTCTCTGTAAATTTAAATTTATCACAGTGATACACTGTGATAGTAATTCTAAGATTAAACATGTTCTGTTTTATCTGGATGACTAAATCACCCTAACAAACAGTCTGTAAGTGGCGGTGCTGTGGTGAGCTTTGAACCAGGTGCAGTATAAGCCTAACAAGTCCTCACCTTTGAAAGGAAGGCCAGACTTCCAGGACAGACGGAACTATGCATGGATTTCCGTGGTAAAATTTGCCTGGCTTGTGTAAGGTCCCTAGGTTGAGTCCCCCTATTGCATTGGAGGGGTGGAGTATAATGGTCTCTCAACTGGGGTGCCACTGTTCCATTTCATCCAGTTAAATGTGAGGCTCTCTACATTATTTCCCTGGCACCATTGGATAATATCCTGGGTGGTCCTTTTCTAGAGACATCTAACACTGGAGATTGAAGTCGGTGCACTGGCCAAACACTTGAGGAATTGCTTTAGTTTGGCTGAAGGTGGTCACTGTTAAATTGCATTGTGTTACATTGAACAGCGATGAAAAGAGGCCTGGGGTTTTGGTATATAGGATTATTGATATGAGAGGAGAAGAAATGTTTGCAGGTTGACGAAGATGAGAGCAGATATATCCAGAAAGGAAGAAAGTCTTTAATCCAAAAACTACAATTAATTTAATTGGTCTTCAAGTACTGGTTCATCGTTAAGGTTCCTGCACGAATGTTTTGGGAAGTTTAAGGAAAAAGCCAGTGAAATAGTCAACAGAAAATGTTTCTTCTGCTCTGTACTGTGCTGCAACTGCACATTTTGAAAAATTACTACTGAATTTTGATGAAAACAATGTCTTTCAATTATCCCTCCTTCCCATCCTGTCTCCTTCCCTCCCTTTCCCTACTTTCTTTCCCTCGCTTTGTTCTTTTTCTTACCTTTTCTGAACTCTAGGGAGCAGCCTGTGTTACCACCCAAGCAGCTCAGGCTATAGATACAACTTCACTATACATGAACCTTTCATTTTGAATGCTAATGTAACATTCAGTTGTTGGGCCTCTTCTTTCCCTCCCTCCCTCCCTCCCTCTCTTCCTCCCTTCGTTTTCGTTTCTTTCTTAAAATATTTTTATTTTTCAATTAAAATATTTTTCACTAAGGAATGTGGCTTAAATTTCTGTGAATAAGATTTAGTAGTTCAGCAAAATAAGCTACCTTATTTTCAGTTCTTCAGAACTTTATAAGTTTTTTAAATATTTATTTATTATGTACCGTGTTCAGCCTCCATGTATGCCTGCAGGCCAGAAGAGGGCACCAGATCTCATTACAGATGGTTATGAGCCACCATATAGGTTGCTGGGAATTGAACTCATGACCCCCTAAGAGCATTCATGCTCTTAACCTCTGTGCCATCTCTCCAGCCCAGAACTTTATAATTTTTAGAGCTAAATCATGCTTTTCTATCCGTTTAAATGGTCCAGTTTATCCATGTGGTTTCACTGTGTATCTCTTAGCTGGGGGTCCGTGTTGGATTTTTGTGCAATGCAGACTTTGTACAATCCTTGACAAGAGTTTTGCAGTGAGGACCTACCTGCAGTTTCTTGGTTTTCTCACAAAAACTCTTGTTTTTCTCTGACATTTAGGTATGTTGCTCCTTTATTTTTGTGTGAAATTGTGCTCCTCTTTAGAATTTAAGAGAAGGGCACAAATACAGTTCACAAAGAGAATTTTATATGAGCATGCAGTGGCAAACGAGCCAAGCCTAATAACCCATTGGGTAATATCTGAGTTTTAGAAAACTGACTGGCGAAAGCCTGTGTCTTTATAAAAATTGCTATTTTACCAGACTTGGTAGAACGGTAGAGGTGGTAGATCTCTGTGTACAAGACCAGTCTGTTCTTTATAGTGCCTTCCAGGTCAGCTAAGACTACATAGTGAGACTGTTTTGACCAGGAGAGAGAATATGGCTCAGCAGTTGAGAGCATTGACTGCTATTCCAGAGAATCTGGGTCCAATTCCTAGCACCCACATAACAACTCACAAATGTCTATAGCTCCAGTTCCAGGGGACTCAACACCCGTACATAGACATACATGCAGGGAAAACATCAATGAACATAAAATAAATAAATTTACAAAAGAAAGGAAATTACTTGGGCTTTGTTTTTTTGTTGTTATTGGGTTTTTTTTTTTTTTTTTTTTTTTTTGGCCATGTCTTGTTTTATAGCTCAGGCTGGCCTCAAACTTTGGAGCCTGTCCTGGAACTAGCTCTTGTAGACCAGGTTGGCCTCGAACTCAAAGAGATCCCCCTGCCTCTGCCTCCCCAGTGCTGAGATTAAAGGTGTGCGCCACCACCACCTGGCCTAGATCCTTTTTTTTAAGTAAGCAAAAGTAAAGCAGTATGAACAATGTGACCTCCTAGATGTTTCTTTGTGACTGACAAAATGATGAATAAATTGAAAGCCAACCTGGTTTTGACCCTTTCTCAAAAAGCAAAAAGAAGGTTGCAAACACAACTCAATTGTAGAGCACTTAATCCATCATGACTGATGCCTAAGGTTCAACTACTGGAAGGGAAAGGGGTTATTTTGGCATTTAATCTCATAATCCTGTTGATACATCACTCTACTTTTGTAAGAGGACAGCTGAGACTGTGGAATAGAAACTCAGTTAACTGGGATTAGTGGGTTGACCTGCATCTTCCTGACTGAAGTGTTATGCTTGCTCCTTTCTGAAAGACAGGAACAGCTGTTTTGAGAACAGAGTCTGACAGTCATAGATGAGAACTAGGGCAAGGTGCTGACACTGGAGAGTGCTATTCTGGGTTCTTGAGGGGGGTCCAACAGAGACTTTGTGAAGGGAATTAAATTCTTTGACCTCAAGTGGGAAAGAGAGACTTGGAGTCAGGTAAGGAAAACCGGAGTCTTAACCCACATCTTGGAGCCAATGCGCAGATGAGGGGCTGCCACCCAGCCAGTCCCTGGGACCCCATAGAGAAAAGGGAGGACGCTAAGACCTGCCAAGACCTTTGGTCATAAAGGCATAATAAATGAATGAATGAATGTTTCAAAGAAAGCCTTGTTTTTCCATTCTATGAGAATGTCACCATCTAAAGGTAGCTTTTTTGCATGCTAGGTTTGGGGTGGTTATACCTTGTTTCTTGGATGTAGCTAGACTTGTGAAGTTTTAGTTTCTTCCTGAGACTCCAGGCTTGACTATGAAGTTTGTAAGGGTGATGAAAGACTATTTTCTGAACTTTATAGAATGCCCAGGTAGGTTTTATGTAGAAGGATGCTTGCAATTTAGATTTGTCTCCTTGACAACATGTGTGTCTGTGTCTGCCTGTCTTCATACCTATGCCAAGTCTTTTGAATAGACTTTGTTGAGAATGTTGTAGGCTTGGTTCTGTTCCTTCAAGAATGAATAAAACCAAGCATGATGGCCCACTCCTTTTAATCACCACACTCAAGAGGCAGAGAGTTCTAGGCCAGCCAGGGCTAAATGATACTTTGTTTCAAAAACCAACAAAAGAAAGAGGAGAAGGAAGAAAACATAATCCTTATCTGAAGGATTCAGGGTTGTTAAAAGAGATCATTGTTTTGAACAATGTCTTACAGTTAAACAAATGTCTGCTAAAAGTGATGAAATGTGGCCAGAATGGTGACTTAATTCCAGCACTCGGGTGGCAGAGGCAGGTGAATCTCAGTGACTTCAAGGCCAGCCTGGTCTATAAAGTGAATGCCAGAACAGCCAGAGCTGCTTCAGAGAAACCCTGTCTTGAACTGCCCCGTTCCAAAAATACTAATGAGATGTTTGTAAGAAGTTAAAAAAAAAAAAAAGTGATGAAATGTTTGTAAGTGAAGAAATGACTGAGTGTAGAACTTAATGAGGTGTATAAGGGAAAGAATGGGGGAAAAACATTACATTATTTTTAGATTTGGTAAGAGAACCTTCTTAACACTGTGTTTAGAAAGAAAAAAAATATATCCATAAAAAATGGTTTAATAGTCCTAGCGGATTCTTTCTGCCCCTTCTTCTCAAAATGACAAATTTGGCATTTATATTTGCTTAGAATAGTTGATCCTCACTGACCCTGGAGGTGCAGGCATGTAGTCCTAACTATTTGGAGGGCTGCAGTAGGAGTTCAAGGCTTGCCTGGGCCACAGACTAAGGTGAATCCAGGCAAGTTACTGAAACCCCTAAAAATAAAAGAGGGCTGGGATATATAGGTGGCCTATTTTTTTTTTATGAGGCCATAAGTTCAAGCTAAAAAAAAGTTTAGTACCAAAGAGGAAAAAAATTGATGAGTTTATAAAAATCTTAATATATGAAGGCACTACAGCAGTAATAGCTTTGTTAGCTGTTGGTAATTGAGGGTCTCCAAAGTAAGGCTAACTGAGCTCAAACTACTTTTAGACAGCGCAGTTTTGCTTGAAGTTCATGATCATTTCTGTTGCATAAATGGAAATGATTACAGAAAAACAGAGATGGTTTCATTTATCTAGATGTGATTACTATGTCTGTCTGTGTGTACACACGTGTGTTTTCAGGCTCTTTGCCTCTCCCCACCCCTTGTAGAGTGTATGGTTTTGTCCCTTATTGTTCAGTATAATCATTTGTAGATTCACTGAGAGCTTATGTAGTAATGCTTGCCTTATTTTTTTCTCTTCCACTCTTGTTTATTTTTTACTTTTTTCCCCCCTCTTTGTGATGTGACATTTTCAGCTGATGTTTTGAAAGCAAATTCTTCTAATTTGGGAGCCCAGATCACAAGAGTGAGTTTTTTTCTATAGTGTCTTTAGCTGTTTATCTTTTTTGTGTGTATGTCTTTTCTTCCCTTCCCCCTCCCAATTTTAAAAGATTTGAAATACATTTCATAAATATTAGGTAAGAAAATTCCTATCTGTTCAACACCATGCCTTTCTAAAGCAATGTCCACTTTATATTGGGTCAACTCCCTTTCCTAAGTTGTTGAAGAAGCATAGGCTAATGGGTAGGCCTCGCTTCACATTTTATATTACTGTGTTACACTGTCATCATTGCAGATGAGTATGTCTATGCTCTGTCACCAGCCTGTCTCATGAGACTTCTTTCTTTAGTTTTTGTTTCTTTTGTTTTGAGGAAAATTACACAGTAGCATCTGGAAACAATTGACCCATTCTGTTACTTGAAGTTTAAGTAACAAAATCTTTATCTTTCCTGTAGTCTCCTTCTCCCTGGTGTTTCTCTCAGGGCTATGAAGGAATGAAAAATTACATAATTATTTTCATTTCAACAGTCGGGCTGGGTGAAAGTGGTCAGGCTGAGTTTTGAGCATGCTATGGTTGGAAAACACCCCCCCCCCTTGACTTTAATGGTTACAGGAAATCTCTGTTAGTGCTGAAACGAAACAAAACCTACACTTTTTATTTTGTGGTGGGGGGAAGTATTTCTGTTTGTTCTGAATTTGATAGCCCCTACTCCCATGTAAGCTGTACATTGCTTTTTTAGCTCTTACACCTTGGGTAATTTTCTGTACCAGCCTAACCCCTCTCTGTTCACTTCGGCCTGTGTTGCTACAATGTATCTCATATTTGTTTGTCTGGTTCTGCATCCTGGAAGAGCAGGTGATTGGTCTCTCTTCTTTCTTCCTTATACTCTAAAATTTGCCTGTTTCTTCTGAAATCATTTTATTTTGTACAATAAGACAAATGTCTTGCTGTTCTGATTACAAATGCCCATATCCAAGTGTCATCCTCAAAGTAATTAGCCATTGTGTTTCTGGGTACCATATAAATATAATAGTGCATCCCACGCTAGTGTTCCAGCAGTGGTTAAAGGTAATTATTTTAAAGGCTTGGCCTTCACAGCTGTATGCCACTGAAAATCACTCACCCTCTCTTTCTTTCTTTCTGTTAACTCAGAGATTAAAAGATCTCAAGCAGAGAGAGTTTGCCCGAAATGTTTCTTCAAGATCCCGCAAAGATGAAAAGAAACAAGAAAAAGCCCTTCGGAGGCTCCACGAGTTGGCAGAGCAAAGAAAACAAGCTGAATGGTAGGGAAATTTCATGTCAAGAGTGTTTTGTGAATAAATAGAATCCGCAAGGTTTAAATTGACAGATTTAAAATTGGAATTCAAACACTGATATGGCAGCTCATGCCTATAATTCTAGCACTTAGGAGGCTGAGGCAAGAGAATTGCTGCTAGATTAAAGCCATCCTGGACTACAGTGTGAGACCCTTGTGAGTTTCAGGACAACCAGCTCTATATAATGTTATTTAAAAAGTTTATTGGAGCGGGAGGTGATGGCGCACGCCTTTAATCCCAGTACTCAGGAGGCAGAGGCAGGAGGATCTCTGTGAGTTCGAGACCAGCCTGGTCTACAAGAGCTAGTTCCAGGACAGTCTCCAAAACCACAGAGAAACCCTGTCTCGAAAAACCAAAAAAAAAAAAAAAAAAGAAAGAAAAAAAAAAGTTTATTGGACATCGGGCAGTGATAGAGCATCTCTTTAAGACAGAGCCTGTCCACTCTTACCTTTCCACTCTTAGCCTCACAAGTTTAGCGCCTTAGTATGTGACGTGTGTGCGGCTAAGTGAATGGGTCACTCTGCAAAGAAGGGACGTCTGCTTTTGCCGTCCTACCACACCTACACACCCTTGGTTTAGTGTTATCCTGTACTTCAGATTTCTGCTTTGTGTTCACTTGGTTTTTTGTTTTTCTATACTGAAAATAAGTGGGAATTTGGGAAGAAAAAAAACCATGAGCTCTAATGTTGAATTAAACCACCTATAAAATGATTGAAATTTTTTATCTGATAGATTTTTAAATTTTATTTGCTCTGTGTGTGTGTGTGTGTGTCTGTGTGTCTGTGTGTCTGTGCACGCGCCCATAGACACATACACACACACACACACCAGGGCATATGGAAGACAGGAGAGTTCTTTGGAATCTGTTCTCTTCATTCCCCTTTACATGATTAAACTCAGGTCACTAGGCTTACATGACAAACCTTTTCCACTGAACCATCTCACCAGTCCAGTTTGCAACTCTTTATATAGTAAACATTTCTCTCTTGGGTGTGTTCCAAGACTATCTCCCCAAAAGATGTACATCAGACCACTTTCTGTTTCAGGACACATTATACTATCTTTTTCTTCAGAAAGCAACTTTTAGTTTAGCAGTTAAAAGATGACAGAATAGAGATGGTCATCATGTAGGCTGCTGGTTTGGCACTCCCCCTGACAAGCAGCATCGTTTGTTTGTTGGTGTGAGGTAGACTTTAACACAATATAAATATGTCTTACTCTCTGTATCTGCTTGGATTCCATCTTTGAACAGCAACAGCATGTACAGCAAAATCTAGATACCATGGCGTCTGGGTTTTTTTTATCCCAAATTGAGAACAACTCATAGCTAGTGAATTATCTAATTAAGTGTCTTTAGTTATTGAGTTCAGAATTCAGGAAATGCCTATGCAGCTCAAACACTGAAAATTTTGGGGAAGATATATAATAAAACTGGTTTTAAAGCTCTTCTATAGTACTGTTATGGGAGCTGGATGGTTGCTCATCAGGGGTATTGTTCTGGGCGCCCAGAAAGTATAATAGTTCCTGTGGATTTATTTTCTGTGCCTTCACTTACCCAGTAAGCTGTGATATGAAAATATTAAAAGAGGGTCAGAAGGATGCCTGAGCAGACTTGAGTTCAGTCCCCAGAACCAATAAAGTAGAAGGAGAGAACCAACTTCCATAAGTTGTCCTGACTGCCACACATGTACCTTGGCTTGTATGCATGCACACACACAACTAATAAAATGTAACAAGGACTACATTAAAAAGAAAAATATAGTTGGATATGATGGCACACACCTTTTTTTTCTTTAGATTTATTTATTTATTTATACAGTATCCTGCCGGTAGGCCAAAAGAGGGCACCAGATCTCATTATAGGTGGTTGTGAGCCACCACGTGGTTGCTGGGAATTGAACTCAGGACCTCTGGAAGAGCAGTCATTGCTCTTAACCACTGAGCTATCTCTCCAGCCTGGCACATGCCTTTAATACAAGCACTTGAGAAGCAAAAGCAAGTGGATCTCTGTGAGTTCAGTGCCAGCCTGGTCTACACAGCAAGTTCCAGGACAGCCAGGGCTGTTATACAAAGAAACCCTGTCTCAAAAAAAAAAAAAAAACAAAGTAAAGGGGCTAAGAAGGTTGCTCAGTGGTTAAGAGCACTAAATGTTCTTCCACAGGACCTGGATTCGCTTTCCAGCTCCTACGTTATGGCTTACAATCTTCTATAACTCTAATCCCAGGGCATCTGATGCACACATGTGGTTCACAGCATACACATAAAAGCAAAATATACACATAAAAATAAAATGAAAAGAGTTTGGTAACAGATACAGAAACTGAAGGTATTGGTAAAAGAAATGGCCAGTGAACCAGAAGAGGCAGCAAGCCCTATCATCCCCAAGAAGAAAAGGAAATTTTCTTCTGAGGAGCCTGAAGCTGCTGCTAGCTCTACAAAGAGTTAAAAAAAAAAAAAAAAAAAGAAGTCCTAGAAAGCATCCCAAGAGGATTAAAATGGACATGCTTGGTGGGAAGGGCATACCAAAAAAAAAAAAAAAAAAAGAAGTCCTAGAAAGCATCCCAAGAGGATTAAAATGGACATGCTTGGTGGGAAGGGCATACCTTGAAGGTGACAGTTCCTACCCATGATTAACCCCAACACACACGCACGCACGCACAAAGAAACCATAAAGAAAAAGAATTTTAATTGAGCCTGGAGAGATGGCTCAGAGATTAAGATTACTGGATACTCTTCCAGAGGACCCAGGTTCAATTCCCAGCACCCCATAGCTATCTATAACTCCAGTTCCAGGGGATTGAGCACCCTCACACAGACATACATGCAGGCAAAACACCAATGCACATAAAATTAAAATAAATTTTTTTAATTTGAGTTATGAGATAAGCCTTTTTGTAGGGCAGATAATTTAAGAGCCAATACCTAACTAGCCTTGGAAATTTAGTATATTACTTTAATCAAATGAAACTTTGCCTAACTCTGCTCAACAAGTTCCATGCATCACATTGGTAGGGACCTACTGCTCTGCACCTTTTGAGATCTACCTATGATGAATGAAAGGACGAAGAAGATAAAATATATAACTCTAACCCTATGTGTTATTTTTTCATTTTCTGAACCACTATATAGTGCACCTGGAAGCGGTCCCATGTTCAGACCAACCACGGTGGCTGTAGATGAAGATGGTGGAGATGAGGATAAAGATGAGTCATCAACAAACAGTGGTGCAAGTGCTATTTCTTCTTGTGGCCTTGGATCTGAATTCTCCACGGATAATGGGGGCTCTTTCACTGCAGTACAGATCACTAATACCACTGGACTGGCACAGGCTCCTGGGTTAGCCTCCCAAGGTATCAGCTTTGGCATTAAGAATACTCTGGGGCCCCCACTGCAAAAATTGGGAGTTTCATTTTCCTTTGCCAAAAAGGCTCCTGTCAAACTTGAATCAATAGCATCCGTTTTCAAGGACCATGCAGAGGAAGGAACCTCTGAAGATGGAGCAAAAACTGATGAGAAGAGTTCTGACCAAGGGGTGCAGAAGGTGGGAGATACTGATGGGAGTAGTAATCTTGAAGGGAAGAAAGAAGATGAAGACCCTGCAGATGGAGGGTCCCTTGCCTCAACACTGTCCAAGTTAAAAAGGATGAAGCGGGAAGAAGGAACTGGAGCTACAGAGCCAGAATATTACCACTACATCCCCCCAGCGCACTGCAAAGTCAAACCTAATTTTCCCTTCTTACTGTTTATGAGAGCCAGTGAACAAATGGAAGGCGATCATAGTACACACTCGAAGAATGCCTCAGACAACATGAAAAGCAGCTCTCCTAAGCCTAAAGGTTGCATTAAGGCAGCAGCAAACCAAGGAGTAGAAAAGGCAGTTGGTGAAGTTTCTGAGCCTCCGCAAAAGGAAACCGCTCTGGCTGAGCCTTCAGAGCCTGGAGACAAATCTGAGTCAAAGAAGGCCTCAGGAGAGGGTATAGGTGAGCAGAGTATGGAGAACCAGAAGACTTCAGAGAGCCAGACGCGTGAATCCAATCCTAAAGAAGTTTCGCAGGCCACCTCAGCAACAATAGCAGGCCAAGGACCCAAACATCCCACTGGTCCGTTCTTCCCAGTTTTGAGCAAGGATGAAAGCACTGCCCTCCAGTGGCCATCAGAACTATTAATCTTCACCAAAGCAGAACCCTCTGTTTCCTACAGTTGTAATCCTTTATACTTTGACTTTAAACTTTCAAGAAACAAAGATGCCAGGGCTAAAGGGACAGAAAAACCAAAAGATGACTGAGGCTCCTCAAAGGATCGTCTCCAGGGCCTTGATCCTAGAGAGCCGGATAAAAGTAAGGAGGGGGAGCAGAATGTAGAACACTCCTCAGAAGGCAGAATGGATGAACCTGTCTCGGGGGCTGCCTGTAGCAGCCTGAACAAGCAGGAGCCTGGTGGTGGTCATGGATCAGAGACTGGAGATACAGGAAGAAGCCATGTTAGCAAGAAAGAGCCATCAGGCAAGTCCCACAGACACAAAAAGAAAAAGAAACACAAAAAATCCAGTAAGCATAAACGGAAACACAAGGCCGATGTGGAAGAGAAAAGTTCTAAGGCAGAGTGTGGAGAGAAATCTAAGAATCGTAAAAAACGAAAGCGAAAGAAGAACAAGTCATCAGCCCCAGCTGATTCTGAACGAGGACCCAAACCAGAACCGCCGGGGAGTGGTAGCCCTGCACCACCAAGACGACGCCGGTGCACCCAAGATGATTCCCAGCGGAGATCCCTTCCTGCTGAAGAAGGAAATAGCAGCAAGAAAGAGGATGATGGAGGTGGTAGCAGTTCCCAAGATCATAGTGGGAGGAAACACAAAGGTGAACCTCCAACTTCATCTTGCCAGCGGAGAGCTGGCACTAAACGTAGCAGCCGCTCCAGCCGTCGGAGCCAACCCAGTAGTGGGGATGAGGATAGTGATGATGCCTCTTCTCACAGGCTGCATCAGCAGTCTCCATCCCAGTACAGTGAGGAAGAGGAGGAAGAAGAGGGGGAAGAGGAGGAGGATGAAGACGAAGACTCAGGCAGTGAGCATTCTCGTAGCCGCTCTCGGTCTGGCCATCGCCCTTCCCCACACCGTTGCTCCAGGCGTTCTTACTCGAGCAGCTCTGATGCTTCTTCAGACCAGAGCTGCTATAGTAGGCAGCACAGTTACTCTGATGATAGCTACAGTGACTACAGTGACCGGTCCTGAAGGCACTCGAAGCGCTCTCATGATTCAGATGACTCAGACTATGCCAGCTCCAAACACAGGTGCAAACGACACAAATACTCATCATCCGATGACGACTATAGCCTCAGCTGCAGCCAGTCCCGAAGCCGATCTCGGAGTCATACGAGGGATCGCTCAAGATCCCGGGGCCGAAGCCGCAGCAGTAGCTGTAGTCGCAGTCGAAGCAAGAGGAGAAGTCGCAGCACTACAGCCCACAGCTGGCAGCGAAGCCGGAGCTATAGCCGAGACCGAAGCCGTAGCACCAGGAGCCCTTCCCAGAGATCAGGCTCCAGAAAGGGGTCGTGGGGTCATGAGAGCCCAGAGGAGAGGCGCTCTGGCCGTCGGGATTTCATTCGGTCGAAGATCTACCGCTCCCAGTCTCCCCACTATTACCGATCAGGTCGGGGAGAAGGTCCTGGAAAGAAAGAAGATGGCAGAGGAGATGACAGTAAAGGAACAGGCCCGCCCTCCCAGAATAGCAATACTGGCACAGGAAGGGGATCAGAAAGTGACTGCAGTCCTGAAGATAAGAATTCTGTCACTGCCAGGCTGCTATTAGAGAAGATCCAGTCCAGGAAAGTGGAGAGGAAACCCAATGTGTGTGAGGAGGTGCTGGCTACCCCTAATAAGGCTGGGCTCAAGTACAAGAATCCCCCACAAGGTTACTTTGGGCCTAAGCTCCCCCCTTCTCTTGGTAATAAGCCTGTCCTTCCACTGATAGGGAAGCTCCCAGCCACCCGGAAGCCCAGTAAGAAATGTGAAGAGTCTGGCTTGGAAAGGGGTGAAGAGCAGGAACAGTCAGAGCCAGAAGAAGGGTCCCCAGGGAGTGGTGATGCTCCATTTGGGCATCAGTTCTCCTCAGAGGAAACAGCTGGTCCCTTATCAGACCCTCCCCCAGAAGAGCCAAAGTCTGAAGAAGCTACTGCTGATCTCTCTGTGGCTCCGCTAGGTACCGCAGCACACACTGACTGCTATCCTGGGGATCCAGCCCTCTCCCATAACTACCTCCCTGACCCCAGTGATGGGGATACTCTGGAGTCTCTGGATAGTGGCAGTCAACCAGGCCCTGTGGAATCCAGCTTGCTGCCTATAGCCCCAGACCTTGAGCACTTCCCCAGCTATGTTCCCAGTGGAGAGCCTAGTGTTGAGTCAACAGATGGGACTGAGGATGCTTCCTTGGCTCCTCTAGAAAGCCAGCCCATCACCTTCACCCCTGAGGAGATGGAGAAATACAGCAAGCTCCAGCAGGCTGCACAGCAGCACATCCAGCAGCAGCTTCTGGCCAAACAAGTAAAGGCCTTTCCAACCTCAGCAGCCCTGGCCCCAGCCACACCAGCCCTGCAACCTATCCACATTCAGCAGCCAGCCACAGCCTCTGCCACCTCCATCACAACTGTCCAACATGCCATTCTACAGCATCATGCTGCGGCTGCCGCCGCCGCCATTGGCATTCACCCTCATCCTCACCCCCAGCCACTTGCCCAAGTGCATCATATTCCCCAGCCCCATCTGACTCCTATTTCCTTGTCCCATCTCACTCACTCAATCATCCCTGGCCACCCTGCCACTTTTCTTGCTAGTCACCCTATCCATATAATTCCTGCTTCAGCCATCCATCCCGGACCCTTCACTTTCCATCCTGTCCCACATGCTGCCCTTTATCCCACCCTGCTTGCGCCACGGCCTGCTGCTGCAGCTGCCACTGCCCTTCATCTTCACCCTCTTCTTCACCCCATCTTCTCAGGTCAGGACCTGCAGCACCCTCCCAGCCATGGTACTTGAGTTGGGACTTAAAAGTTTAAGTTGGGCCAGGGAAGGTGACCTATTCTTCCCTTGGGGGTGTTGAGCCATTTATACCAGCAAGTGAAAGCTGGAATGGGCAGTGTCTTGACAGCCAAAGAAATGAGTTTTGGCTTGCAGGGATGGATTTAGATTTGAGGTTTGCTTTGGGTTTACTATCAGGGATATTTTCCCCCTTTCTATTCGTTCTCCCTCCTGTGTTTCTACCTTAGGGAACACCAGTAAGTGCTACCCACACTCCTCTGCAGCAGACTGTCAAGCATAGATACTTCCTCCTCTACTTTGTAGTCCTCTGCTCTTTCTCCTGTAAATTTAAAACATTTCCCTCCTCTAATGGGTTGTCTCCAAAGCACTTGCCATGGGCCCATCTGGCCTGGCCTTCTCAATGCCAGGCTGTCTCTTCAGCAGTGGAACCTCCACCACTTTTGGGCAGTGTCTTTGAACAACATTTCGTGACATTATCCCAGATGAGGTAGAAGAGGGAGTCTAACCTAGAACCAAAAGCAGCTCAGGCTGCAATTCGATCCACTTTCCTTACAAACAGCCATGCATTTGGCACTACTGTCTTCATGCCCCTCTGCCCAGAAGAGGCATCTACATATCCCAGAAAAGAAGATCTTATCATGAGTAGAAGCTGTGCGGACCATAGAGTCACTCATGTGCTTCCCAGAAAGGAGCTCATGTCTGGAGGGTATATTTTCTTCTGTTATGTTGATGTTTTCTTCTTAATTTATAGGATTTTTTAATGTAAAATTGCACTGAACTCTATAAACGTAAATGCTGCTTTTTGTAGCCCATATTAAAAAGGTTCCGTATTTGTAGTATACTGCAATAATATTTTTTACATCCAGCTCTTTAAGTGATCCTTGTTCTGGTGGCTTTCTGTAAATATGTTTGCCCTAGTTGAATTAAGAAACTTTAAAGGTTATAAGGTTAAAAAAATAAATAAATAAAGTATTTGTTTTCTGCTAGATACAAAAGTGACTAAGCATGTATATTTTATCAAGCTCCTGTATTTTTTGAAGTTATGAACTATAAAAATGTTTTTGTTTTTTGGTTTTTTGTTTTGTTTTTGCTGGGACAAGTGTTAAGTAATTTGCAGTAATTGGTTTATTCTGTACTGGGATTTTTGAGTTGATGGGCAGCAAACAGCTGCAGGCATCAGAAGGATGCTCAGTTGCAGTGGTCTCCCTGACATGCTTTGTTATACAGAGAAACAATTGACTCCATGGAGGAGGGGAAGATTGATTCAGCAGCTTTATTCTCTGGAAGCAGTGACACTCTCGGCGATTGTCTGGGAAGAGGGAGGGACCCTTGGTTTCCCTTGGTACCTTGTTCCAGACAGTCTATTTGCCTTCCTAGTATTTAGCCCCCTCTGACAATTTTTTTAATGTGCCTTTTGGGTTGGCTAGAAACTAAAATAGAAGTAGACCAGAGGATAATAGAGTTGGGACAGTTTTCTCCTCTTTTTGCTGGGAGGTGAGCACGTTTATAGGTACTTTTAGGTCTTTGGCTTCACAGTTGTATGCCGTCTGCCTAGCTCGATTTCAGCAGTAGAGATTCCTCTTGCTTTTCTCCCGCGACGCTGACCAGAAGTGCACCAGTCCCTCTTCCCCGCTTGCCTTCACCCAGGCTCTCAGCCCTAGTTAACACTGGCCCAAAGGTGCTTGTAACGCAGGTGTCATCTCCTCTGCTGTTAGTGCTTGCTCTTCTTGTAACTGGGACCGGTTAAGCTGACAGCTGACAAGATAAGCCCTACTTGCCTAGGCCAGGGTTTTCTATTCATGGCCTTCTCAGATCCCCAGAAGGAAGAGGTTTTGAGTTTCTGAGAAGCAAGTGCTGAGCAAATGAGGCCTTGTTTGAGCCCGTCCTACCTGCTCAGTCTTCACCTAATTGGGAAATACCACTCTTTGGAGAACTGGCCCTAGAAAAATGAAATCATCGATTTGAGGTGAAGGGACTCATTTTCCTTGCTTTCAGCCCATGTAAATATTGAAATAAAACAGTATTAACATTTGTGCTGCTTCCCGTTAGGTTGTAGATTGAGCCATACTCTGGCTGCCTCTCTGCTTTCCTGGAGGCAATTTTTTCTTTAACTTCCAGAATAGTAGTTTTAAAACTTCAGAAAAAAAAAGGAAAAACAAAATAACCTATCCTTACTTACAAGCATAACAGATTGTATTTAACTTTATCACATACGATAGAGATATATATGCTGTAAAATGAGGGAAAGGAACTTTCTAATAAACCAATGCTTTGTGGAAACTTAGCAGAGTCCGTTGTGATTGTTGCCACTTCCACTCCCTCCAGCTGGGACAGGTTGGAGTTGTGGGTTATAAACAATGTCTTAAAAAAAAAATGTCTTGTTGGAAGTAATTAACAGATCCTTATAAACCTGGTGGGGACATTGGAATTGTTCTTCTGGAGCTCGGTTTACCTCCAGGATTTACTTGTGTGTGGCCTTCCCCTTCGTAGGCAGATGACTGGGGGTGCACAGTACTTTTAAGGGCAACTTGAATTACAGGATTTGTCCGGCCTTTGACCTCCAGCTGTACCCGTATTAACTCGGCTTGAATTACTGTCCTCAACCCCTGACCAGCACATGCCAGGAAGTCACGTGGGCCCAGGGAATCTGGCATAGAAGGCATGCACAGTGATGGAGCTGTGTTGTGTCTGTCTCCTCCCTCCCTTTGATGCACTTGTGTGCTCTCTTCTACAGAAAAGCTGAATGTTCACAATTGTTTGCCTGAGATGGTGGAGATCTGTGTCTCAGAAAGGTGTTAGAAAATGAAAAGGGAGCCAGGCGGTGGTGGCCTTTAATCCCAGCACTCGGGAGGCAGAGGCAGGCTGATCTCTGTGAGTTCAAAGCCAGCCTGGTCTACAAGATCTAGTTCCAAGACAGGCTCTAAAGCTACAGAGAAACCCTGTCTCGTAAAAAAAAAAATAATTCCTTTTTTTATTTCTTTTTTCCTTTTTGTTGTTTTTCTTCTTCTTGGGCTTCAGGCATACACCCAACTAATACACAGACATACTTGCATGAAAAACATTCATCACAAAAAAAAAAAATGTAAAAATACATTTTTAAAATAATGAAAAGTTAATTTCTGAGAGCAAGGAAGGCAGCAAGTAGAAGAGACAGGGCTACCTAGCTTGTGCTGTGTGAAGTCAGCCTGCCTGCAAAGCCTGTGCTCTGTGATGTCAGTTGTGATAAGAGCTCAGCCTTGTAAGCTGGAGACTCTTGAAGTACTCCCTCTTTTACAACCTTGATGCCTGATCCAGACCGTGTCAATCATTTCTATTCTCGTTGACACAGAAAGCTCCACCTTGCTCATACCAACTGATCTGCTCACTGCAGCAATTTCCTGGCTGATGTCCCTAACTAGGATCTAACCCCTGCCCCATGTCAGAACCCTAGTGCCATCCATTTTATATTCACTGCTTCTGGTAAAAGGGTGAGCTCTGAGAAGACAAGCTAAAATTGTGTCTCCTTAAAGGCAAACAAAACATGTACTTTTTGTTACCTTGCTCAATGCCAAGCCATGATAAAAGCTTGATGGTTGCTGATTAAATGAAGCCAAAACAGAACTGGGTTCATTGAGGGATTCTAGGACCGGGCCCATGGATAGTACCAATCATCGACCCACGTCCAGCAGAGAGGTGACCCAGTTCTGACGCCGAAAGAATGCAGTCCTCTCCTTGGTCCAAATCTCATCTCTCCTTGGGGTTCTGGTTTTACTGAATAACACAGTCCACCAACTAGCCAAGCACCAAAACTTTTGAATTACCTTTGGCCACTTCCAGCTGCTGATTCTGTCCTTAGCTGTTGTTTCTCTCTTGGTTTTTGGAAATTGAGCCTTGCTATGTAGCCTTGGATGGTTTGGGTGACTTGCTATATGGTCCAGGCTTTCCTCAAACTTGGTGTGTCTCTTCCTGCTTCATCTCCTGCTGGGTTGTAGTCCTGTGTCACTATGCCTATCTCTGTTGGCTTATTACTACCAGTACCTGATTCAGGTATCACCTTCAGCCCAGAATGCTGCCCTACCCAGCTGGTCTTTCCACAAAGTCCGTCCTTCCTCGGGCAGCGAGTGTCATGTTCTAAACTGGAGCACAGTTTGTCATTGAGGCTCTGTCTTAGGGTTTCTACTACTTCAGTGAAACACCACAACCAAAGCAACTCGGGGAGGAACGGACTTCTCTCAGCCTAGACTTCCACACCACTGTTCATCATCAAAGGAAGTCAGAGCAGACACCGAAGGCAGGAGCTGATGCAGAGACCATGAAGGGGTGTGCTTACTCTTGCTCAGTCTGCTTTCTTGTAGAACCCAGGACCACCAGCCCAGGGATGGCACCACCCACAATGGGCTGGGCCCTCCCCCATATATCACTACTTAAGGAAATGCCTTATAGGCTTGCCTGTAACCCGATCTTATAGATGCATTTTCTTTTTTGTTTGTTTTGTTTTTTCTGGTTTGTTTGTTTTTTGAGACAGGGTTTCTCTATGTAACAGTCCTAGCTGTCCTGGAATTCACTCTGCAGACCAGGGTGGCCTCAAACTCAGAGACCCACCTTGCCTCTGCCTTATAAGTGCTGGGATTAAAAGTGTGAGCCACCACCACCCAGTGGGAACCTGAGTTTGAGTCCTAATTTTGCTGCCCGTTGGCATTCTACACGTAGACAGTTTACCCAAAATTCTTCTGCTAGTTTCGCCCTTGTGATATAGTCGGAGTCGTATCCATTTCATAGTCATCTCCTCATTTCCATTCCTAGGTTTACTTGCTGTCACCCGGCGGCAGTCCTGAGTGTCCTGGGCTTAACTGTCTCTGGACTAAGTTGAGGATCCTTGACTGTTGTTGTCGTAGCCACTATACATCAAACAGAGGAGGTACTTTTTTAAAACTCTGGTGCGTGGGAGCTGGGTGTGGTGGCACTCAGAAGAGGTGAGCAGATCTCTTGTGAGTTCGAGACCAGGCCAGCCTGCTCTACAGCTCTACAGAACTATTTCCAGGACAGCCAGGACTACATGGTGAAACCCTATTTCAAAAAAAAAAAAAAAAAGTCCTCTAGTGCATGGGGCTAGAGAAAGATGGTTCAGCAACTCAGTATTTACTGCTCTTGCACAGGACCCCAATTCAGTTCCTACATCCATGTCAGGCAGCTCCAGGGGGTCCGACCTCCTCCTCCATGGGCGCTTGTACGCACACGGTGCAGATAAGCACACACACTTGAATAACACGTTTAACAACAGCAGAAATCACGGTGGCGCATGTTTTTAATTTAAGCAGAGGCTGGCAGATCTCTTGAGTTGAGGTTAACCTGGTCTAGTCAGTTCCATGATGTCAGGGCTACACAGAGAAATCCTGTCTTGAGAAACAATCTAGTCCATAAACTGCAGTTGGTGATGGTATTCTTACAATATCAGAACTCCAGAGATGGAGGCAGAAAGATCAGAAGTTTACAAGTCAGCCTGGACTAAATGAAACCCTGATTTAAAAAGAGGCCTCTTTTTTTTTTTTTTTTTTTTTTTTTTTTTTTTTTTTTTGCAGCACTGAAGTTTTTATTCATGTGAATTGTTAAAAATGGGCATCTATACCAGTGTCAAATGAGGGTGGGAGAGGAAGGGGAGGCAAGGAGAAGGATTCCCGTCTATTGGTAATAAAGCTCCAGGTTCATCCCATCTTGGATTTCATAATCTCCCAGAGACACGTGGTCCTTAAAAATCGTGTACCACTTTTTTTTTTCTTTCAGTTTATTCATATGATTGATTACACTGATAAATTTTTGTATGTTAAACCAGACCTGAATCTCTGGGATGAAGCCTACTTGAATGTAATGAATGATTTTTTTTTCTTTTTTTTTTTTTAAATCGTGTACCACTTTTTAAGAATGATCTTATTCCACCGAGTGCCAGTTTGGGCTGCTCTCAGTTTCTTCAAGTCCCCAATGGTGTCATCGGTGTTGCACTTGACGTGGACTTTATTTCCTAGGCGGTTGTTGCAAACCACCTCAATCATTGTGGCTGGACCTCTAAACCCCTCGAACTTATCGACGACACAACTCCTGAAGCCTCTTTTTTTTTTTTAAAAAAAAGGATGTTGGGAGTGGGGAATAAGCCCAAAAAGAAGGCTCAATGAACAACAGCACATGACTGCCAAACCTGGTGACTCGAGTTCAGTAGTCCTGCTAACTCCACGTTCATGCTTCAGCACACGCATGTGCACAAAGCAGGTCTTAAACTATGATTAAAAGTGGGAGGGGTTTTTTGTTTGTTTGTTTTTGAGACACAGTTTCTCTGTGGCTTTGGAGCCTGTCCCGGCACTGATTAAAAGTTTTTGAAGCAGGTGGTGGCGCACGTCTTTAATCCCAGCACTCGGGAGGCAGAGGCAGGTGGAGCTCTATGAGTTCGAGGACAGCCAGACCTACACAGAAAAACCCTGTCTCAAAAAAAAAAAAAAAAAAACTACAATGTGATGTGAGTTCCCATTGTTGGGCTACACAGAATATGCCAGCAATGCAGGAAGCCTCGGTGAAGAACAGTGGGAAGATGGGGGCTCAGCAGAGGCCACGTGGAGCATCATTCTGACGGAAGGGGCGGCACTGAGAACACACCAGTGAAGAAAGGCCTAAGTAAAGCCCACAGGGCATTTCACTTAGTGGGGGATAAAATCTTTAGCTGTTTGCTGAGATGATGAAGTATGAGAGGAAGGGAGGAGCTAAAAGGGCTTCAAAATGGGATAGGTTGGCCAAGTAAGGTAAGGCAGTGGTTAATCAGAAATGAAGATCAAACCTGAGTGCATGGCTCAGTAATAAAGCACTTGTCTTACAGGTGTGAGGCTGTTCCTAGTACTGGAGAGAGAGAGAGAGAGAGAGGGGGGGGGGGGAGAATATGAACACAGGCTAAAAGGAGGGTGTGGCTATGTTCTTTTATTTCTTTGCTTTAGGGCCAAAGGCTCACAAGACCAACAGGGCGTGGTGCTCCTCTACTTCCCTCGCCCACAGAAAAAGCCTTTCTCCTCGGAGCTTGACCCTTTCCACTCTGTCACCGTCTGCTTCCTCCATCCTTTAGGAAGACTTTGGCAGCAGCACGTGCTGGGACAGCGGAAAGGATTCGAATACTCAACCCAGTAAAGAGCGGCATCAGAGTCATCAGGGGCCAACCCGAGGATGCCATCCAGAATCCGTTCTTTTTCTGTCTGTTTTCCAAGACAGGGTGTCTCTGTGTAACAGCCCTGACTGTCCTGGAACTCGATTGGTAGACCAGGCTGGCCTTGAACTCACAGAGATTGTCCGGCCTGAATGCTGGGACTAAAGGCATGTGGCTCAGAATCAGTTGTTTATGGCTAGATGTACCCTGTCACCCAAGAAGGAGTGAAGCTGTCCACCTGAACAGCTGGTGCCTAAATTCAGGGACTGTGAACAGCACACCCTAGCATGATGTCATTTTAGCCCCATCGCCTTTCCTCTTAGACCAGGATCTGTTCACCACCCTTCCCCCAGTATTGAAGGCACTAGGGTAGCCGTACTAGGACTTGGTGCAAGGTGGAGAAAACTGATGAACCAATACTGCTGGCCGAGGCTGTCCAAAGGCTCTAGGAGGAAGAAGTGGGTAGATGCTGTTCTCAGAATGATGGCAGCCTCAGGTCTTATCAGGGAAGAGCAGTTTCCTTCCTCCTTCCTCCACCTCTGGCCAAGTCATGGTGTTCAAGAGCAGGACAGTCAGCTAAACGGGGAGGAAAGAACTGCTCAACTCTGGGTCACGGTGAGGTAGAACAGGCCAGTTCACAGTTGCGCTTTCCCAGACAGAGAGGGACAGTGGCTGGGCCAGCGTGGGACAGTGGGGATGAGAAGGGTTTTCAAAGCTGGGTGGCAGCAGCACACGCCTCTAATCCCAGCACTCGGGAGGCAGAAGCAGGTGGATCTCTGAGTTCCAGGCTAGCCTGGCCAGAGTGAGTTCCAGCTCAGAGAGAGAGAGAGAGAGAGAGAGAGAGAGAGAGAGAGAGAGAGAGAGAGAGAGAGAGAGAG